>NW_026585698.1:12260678-12292529 GCF_907164565.1 Psammomys obesus | reverse complement strand
GCACATACTTTTACACACATAGGTACAACCACATTATAACAAACACATACAGAACCACATACCCAACTGCACACACACAACACAGATATGCACAGAAATACACACACACACACATATATATTCACACACAGGCATGCAAACAAAAACACACAGAGATACGCATACACAAACTCACACACACAAAGACACATACGCAAATAAACAGACATAAACACAAAGAAAGATACACAAAAACACATACAGCATCACACACAGGTATGTACAAATACACACAGACAAGCACAGACAGAGACACACACAGGAGCATACACATAGGCAAACACATTTGCATACACAGGCATACATACAAACCCATAACCCATATACATACACAGATAGACGCAGACACATACAGATGACATGTACAGAAATAAGCACAGACACAAGTGCATACAAACACACAGGTGAGTGCACACATGCGCACACACATAGCTTTATTACCTCTCAGTCTTCCTGTTTTGAAGTCAAGAGAAAGGCGTCTATGAGATGATCTCTTTCTTAGGACCACCCCACACAGAAAGGGCCTTATGGAGGTGGAGCCCTGTCTGGCCTCTAGGTGGAAGTGTGACAGTGACTGTTGGTAGACTATACACACGACAGAACCCTCCAAAAGCAGAGATGGCAGTGACTCAATTCATAACCGGAATAATGAAACTCCCGTCCCCAAGCCTATGGGCTCTCGGCTCCTGCTCCCTTCACCAGAAGGTTCTGTCCCCGTGTGCATCCCTGTGGGGAAGACCCCTTGCTAGATGTATTTTCTACTACATGTTTTTGAAAACTTAGAGTAGAGAAATTTAGGTAATAAAACAAACTACTGCGTGTTTGTTGGCCTGGTCTACAAAGTGAGTCCAGGACAGCCAAGGCCACCGATAAAAACCCTGTCTCAAAAACCAAAAAACAAACAAAAGAAAGGAATAAAAAAGTAATTTTCCCACCAATATCAACTAAGTATTATATGGTAGCAAACAAAATGGAAAGGAAAATGTATTTTCAGTTCCAAGTTGTTGGTTATGATTGCTGCCAAGGAAATTGGTATAAAATGGGGATAGGGAGGCGAGTGGGAATACTGCCTCCATATTTCTCCATCCTCCTCCCTTTTGAACATTTTCTAGTGAAAATGTATTTATGTATTTCTTTCACGAAAAATATAACGATGAACAATAATTTTAAAAAGCCACTAGCTTTAGAACTTCTGGTCCGCCGGCGACCTTAAGACTTTCAATCTATAAGTTGCTGAGCTTGAATCTAATACATGGCTGGCATGCGGTTTGCTGACTAAATCTGATAGTGTCTGGATACAGACCAAGACACATTAGTGAAAAGAACAGTTTCCATAAAGACTGGAGAGCAAGGCAAAACAGAAGTCAATTAGGAAATAGAAAAGAAGTCTTCCCAAGAATATACTTTCAAAGAAATTTCTCCATTTAAGTTTTTGCTTTTGGAGTAGATTGAATGGGAGTGCTCTTCCCCCCAACCCCCTCCACAGACTCATGTGTTTGAATGCTTGGCTTATAGGTGGTGGCACTATCAGAAGGTGTGGCCTTGCTGATGTAGGGTGTGGCTTTCTTGGAGGAAGAGTGTGAAGCTCAAGCTATACCTGGGTGTGGTCTCTCTCTGCTGCCTGTGGATCAATATGTAGAATTCTCAGCTCCATCCCCAGCACCAAGTCTGCCTGCATGCTGTCATGTTTCCTACCATGAAAATAATAGACCAAAACTCCATAAGCCTGCCCAGTGAAATATTTTTTTTTTTTTATAAGAGTTGCCTTGGTCATGGTGTCTTTTCACAGCAATAAAACCCTAACTAAGACAGGGTCACTTTAAGAATTATACATCCCTCCCTCCTCCCTCCTCCAGTCCCTCCCTTCCTCCACCCTCTGCATGCATGCCCCTCCCCAAGTCCACTGATAGGGGAGGTCTTTTTTTCCTTCCTTCTGATCCTAGTCAATTAGGTCTCATCAGGAGTGGCTGCATTGTCTTCTTCTGTTGCCTGGTAATGTTGCTTCCCCCTCAGGGAGGAGGGAGGGAACCAATGGGGGGAAAAAAAGAAACTGGAGGGGAAAGGAGATCCACAAGGAGAACAACAGATCCAAAATACCTGGGCCCAGGGGTGGGGGAGCTGCAGAGACTGATACTCCAACTAAGTATGCATGGAGAGGACCTAGACCACTGTTCAAAGGAAGCCCATTGGCTGCTCAGTTTCCAAGTGGGCTCTCTAAGTAATGGATACAGGGGCTGTCTCTGACAGGAACTCAGTGACTGGCTCTTTGATTACCTCCCCCTGGGAGATGAAGCCTTGCCAGGCCACAGAGGAAGATGGTGCAGCCAGCCTTGATGAGACCTGATAAGCTAGGGTAAGATAGAAGAGAAGGTCCTCCCTTATCAGGGGACTAGGGAAAGGGCATGGGGGAAAAGAGAAAGGGGAGCAACTGGGAGGAGACAGGGGAGGGGCTGCAGAGGGGATACAAAGTGAATAAATTGTAATAAATAAATATGTAACTAAAATTAAATTTTAAAAAAGAATTATACATCTACACAATGGAATCCTACTCAGTAATTTAAAAAAAACCAAGGAAATCACAAAATTTGCAGGCAAATGGATGGAACTAGAAGAGCTCTCCTGAGTGAGATAACCCAGAAAAAGAAAAACAGGCTTAGGTATACATTCACTAATAAGCAGATACTAGCTGTATAATATAGGATAGCCATCTACAGACCTAAAGAAGCTAAACACTAAGGAGGACCCTAGAGAGGATGCTTAACTCTCATTCAGAATGGCAAACAGGATAGACACCAGAAGTGGTGCAAGAGAGGAAACAGGATGAGAGTCTACTATAGAGTGTCCTCTGAAAGGATTCACCCAACAGGGGATCAGCAAATGCAGAGACTCACGACAAAACTTTGGGCAGAGTGTAGGAAGTCTTAGGGAGGAAAAGAGGGGTGGAATAGAGTGACATGGAGAGCACAAGAGCCCCACAAGGAGACCAACCAAATTAAAATATTTGAGCCCAGGGGGTCCTACAGAGACTGATGCACCAAAGTAGGACCATGCATGGAGAAGACCTAGAACCCCTGCTCAGATGTGGCCTAATGGCAGCTCATGCTGCAAGTGGATCATGGAAAAGGGGAGCAGGGACTGTCTCTATCATGAACTCAGTTGACTGATCTCTGATCACTCACCCCTGATGTTGCAGCCTTACCAGGCCACTGCAGAAGTAGATCCTGTCAGTCCTAATGAGATTTAGCAAGCTATGGGCAGATGACAATAGTTGAGAACTCTCCCTTTCAGTGGACTAGGAGAAGAGAATGGGGAAAAGAGGGAGGGAAGGTAGGACTGGAGGAGTTGAGGGAAGGGGCTTCAATCAAGATATATAATGAAAAAATTGTGAGAGAAAAAAAGATTTATCCCATTGCCCTTCCCCTCTACCTTTTTGCAAACGAAAAAGGAAATTATTTTCTGATACCTGTAACAAAGGGTAGATGGCTTTCTACTATAAGCAGAGAAACTTGTTCTTATTTGTTGAAAAGATAAAGAGGTATGGCAGTGAACATACTCTGACAAGAATATACGTTCAAGAGCACTCTACACAACTTCCTAACTTCAGTCTCAGATACTTTCTTATTTCATTAAAAGGAAGACTAATGGGTCACATGATTTGCATTTTCTAGCTCTCAGCAAATATGGAGAGCGGCACTAGGAAGGAAATACGTCATTTTAATTTTCAGGTTCAGAGGCAGACTCACCTCTGGCTCATCAGGAGGACTATGCAAATCCTTCTGGGTACTTTGGCTCAGGCTTCTACTCTCTTTAGTTGTGCAGGGATTGACTAAAGCTCTGACCTCCCTTGCAGAGACCTAGCTCTCTGTGCCCTGTGTAAATTCTTTCCCAGCAGAGATACAACTTTTAATTCACTAATAGGGTAAAAATAAACTCTCTCCTTTTACATTTTTTTAAATGAGTAAATGGCATAAAAAACTTTCTATATGTCTTGACAGGCTTGGTGAAAAAGATTCTACTCTACATGACGTATGAAATCTTTCAAATGGTGCCATTTAGGGGAAAGGGCATCAAGTCATGCTACAGGTGAGCAGTGCTTGCTCTCTGGAAATAGAGAACAAAAGGAAGCCACTAGTGTGGGGAGGCACCGTGCCTTTGCTTTTAAACCACTCCTCAATAAAAACGGCATGTTAGACCAGAAGGGGAATTAATAGCTATCCAGACTTACACCAGGCACTTAGAGCACTCAATGGAATGGTTCTGAATCTCTCAATCTGCCAGGGAAAAATAAATAAATAAAATGGCAGTCAAGAGTGAAACCCAAGCCACTCAGGGATAATCCTCTATAAGTATAGTTAAATTGAAATTAATACCTTAAAAATTCTCGTGTAAAAATTCTCGTGCCGGCTGCCATGATGTCGCATCGCACATCTCACAAGGTGATTTTTGTTTTCAGACAATAAGTTCAACTAAGAATCAGAGAGCATCATTAAGAGAAGTAGGAAAGGACATTAAAAGATATTTTGGACTCCTTCTGCCTGCATCTCCTTGAATTGAGTTTCCTACACACAATCATAAATCCCCCACACAAACATACAAAATATCACATTATGTCCTTTAAGATTTAGCTCAGTTTTTTTGTTTTTTTTGTCTGCCTTAATTCCCTTTACTCCTGTATATATTCTAAACATATCTTCGCAGTGGCTCCTCACAATACCTGATTCAAATGATCTGCTTTGCTCTTCTGTCTCCCCCGTGGGGGGGGGGGTATAAAATTCCAAACAATGAGAGAAGGAACTCAATTATCCATCTTCCAAAGAGCCAACCAAATATCATAAGGCATCTAGAGACACCGTCTTCAACACTGTATAAAAAGTGTTGTAAGAGGGTGCTCCGGGCATTGCACATGTAAATCTGTTTCAATATAATCTCAGTTCTTTCCCTTAGTTATCAATTAGAAAAAAAAAACAATTCCAAAATAAATATTGTTTTTTTCAAGAATGCACACACTAAGTGGCTGGCATTTCACACACACACACACACACACACACACACACACACACACACACACACTAGTTCAAAATTACAGTCTGCCTGCTCTGAAGGTAAAGTGCGCAGATGAAAAAGCTGTCTTTCACCTCCGGAAGAGGCATCCACTGCTACCACTGGCTGCATTTGTTGTATCAGGGCCTTACATGGGAGGCGACTCCAACCTCCCTTTCATTTTACCTGTAAAGTTGAAATGGGGGCAGAATTCTGAGAATCAAAAACCAAACCTGTGTGCTCAGTGTTTGTTAACTTTCAGATAGATGATAGACCGATGCCAGATGCCAAAGTAACAAGAAAACTTCTTTTGGGACCACAAACTTCTTATAACTGCTTCAAACCCCAAGCTTTATATTAGAGCTTTCTTGGTATCATAATTACACAATTTTTATATGTAACGATTAAAGCAACTATGATAATATCCCAGAGAGCACTGTGTCTCCTCTTGTACTTGAGTTGAGAAAGGTGTGTGATGTAATGTGAATTTCCAAATAAATATATAGCTTTTCATACTTCTCAGAAAATTCCCACAGGGTTTGAATTAGAAGTTTGAAAAATATAGGAATCTAAGGTAAATAATAAATTTATTAACTACAAAAGTTAATCTGTAACCACAATATAATAATCTGTACACTATAAGCTTCTTTAAATAATTTAAAATCCAGTTTGCAAAATTCATTCAGAGCCTTTTAAGATTTAATAATCATGAATTTTATTGAATGTGATCCACGGTTTAAGATTTGGTGCTTACATCATTTTGATTCCTTTTATGTCTCACGAAATGTGTAGCATTGTAAATGCAATATTTGGGTTTTTTTGGGTTTTTTTTTTAGCATTTTATGTGACATTTAAGATGTCATTTGTTAAAGATACACATTTTAGGCGTCTCGTCATTTTATTGCCATGATAAATGGATGGAGTCTATGCAAGTACAAATTCTAACAGGGGTTGATAAGACATCTGAGTTGCTTTTTGCATATAGTGATTTAAACTGCTCAAATTTGCTTAACCATGTCAATAAATTCCCCCTTTCTTCTCAGCTTAGACCATGACTATCTCATGCATTTATAGACTACACTGGGGTTAAAATTAGTCTCCCACTTTCTCATGCCCCTCTTTTCCCTTCAGCCCCACTACTTCCTTCAGGACACTCTCTGTTTCCAGTTTTTGTTGGGGGGGGGTGTTTGTTTTGTTGCTTTCTGTGTTATTTAACCATAGTTGTCTGTGTGTTTATGCATACAGACCTCTCCAGCAGAGCCTGGGCAACTCACCAGTAGCTATAACCCACAAATCAATGACTGACCAGCAGCCCTAGACTGCCATTGGCTCTCCCAGGTGGGTCTGAACACCATTTGTGACTGAGTGTTTAGGAGCTTGTTCTTTTTTTTTTTAACTTTTTTATTTTTTTAATTACGGTTTATTCACTTTGTATCCCAGCTGTAGCCCTCTCCCCATACCCTCCCAATCCCACCCTCCCTCCCTCTTCTCCTATGCCTCTCTGCCAGTCCTTCTTATACAGACACTACATAGGCAACCTCTTCTATTGTGAGTTCCTGAATGCAGCGGCTTATAAGATATTTCACAAATCTCCCACCTATCGTTTCAGCCCTTCCATTCTTACCCTGCCTCACTTCAATGTTCTCTTGGTCTTGAAAGTGGTGATATGGGTGTCCTGTTTCACGTTGACTGCTCAAAAGTCACTCATTTTCAGCACTGTGACTGGCCATGAGCCTCGTAACTGTTATCTATCTATTGATGAAGGCTTTGAGCAGAATTTGTCTATGGGTATAAATATAAGTATCTGGTGTGATAATATTATCAGTGATAATATGATAATAATTATCAGTGTAAAATTAATTTCAATTAGCAAAACAGAAACAGCATCACCCCTGGGCTCTATGAGCTCCCCAGCCATGGACCTCTGACCTACACATCAGTACCTGGTGCAGACCCTCTTCCTCTGATCCAGTTAGAGGCTTCAGATCCAATCAGGAAGAAGTTATCTACCCCACCTAATCAGTTGTTACACTGTAACAGTATTAGACCTGGAAAGTTGGTTCTCTAACATGGAAAGTTAAGCTGTTGTTTGTCTATTTATGAGTAGTTAATCAGAAATTCTATTCATCGTACTACTTCTGATGTTTATGTAGTAATGTTTTGACCAGTTTTTGAATACTGAAGGCAACTTGCATTTTGGGAATAAGTTCAGTGGGTGTACTTGAAAACATCATCACATGATAGACAGGTGATACTAAATTCACACTAAAAGTTTTCAGGACACGTAGCTAGAGCTACTTTGAATTAGCTTCATGGCTGCTTTGTAATTTGCATGCTTTCAGAATAAACTCCCCTCCCCCTCCAGCCCTGATAACCCACATCTAATGCTAGCAATGTGCTTGTCTGTATGTCTGTCTGTTGAACAGAGTGACCCGTATCAACTCTTAGAACAAGGCTGAAGCCTCCAATTCTCTAATGCTATGTGGTCCATCTCAGATACCCAAGAGGGGTGAGGTCCAGGGCTATCAAAGCAGAGAATGATGAAACCCAAGATGTGAAAATTCTATTAACCCAAAGTTTCCTTAAAACATTTTCTTATTATTGCGTTTTTATTGTTTGATAGTCTCCTACATACAAATCAAATGTCTTGAAAAGAAATATCTCCTCCAACTCTTTCTAAAAACCCCTCCACTACCCCGTTCCCAATTTAATGTTCTTATACAAAACAACAACAACAACAATGAGAATAAAAACCAAAACCTCCCAGAGCGCAGGGCCATCTTCTGCAACATGAGAATCCTGCCAGGGGCCACATCAGTGAAGTAAACTGACTCTTCCTCTTCCAATAGCTGTCAGTGGCAATAGCCCCTAGGTTAGGTAAAGGACTTCATTCTCCCCTCTCCACAGTCATGCTTACATTTCCTTGGCCTTGGTCTTGCCATGCTTTGTGCATGCTGACAAACTGCCACTGTCTAGATTTAGATTTAGAGAGCAGCTGCACAATGGTCCAGGTTGTATTAGTCTAAAATTGTCTTGAGAAGACATGTTTTTAAAAATCTATCTGGATGATGTTTTGAGTAGTTGGGAAGATCATTCAGAATATCTAATCTGTCACTGGATCTGTTCTTGCTAATCTCACTGATTATATATCTGCCAATTTGACTGACAGATAGTGCTTTGATTACAGGCTGACAATCAATGCACAAGAGAAGAAGAGGAGTTGGTGTGTCACCCAGCAGGTCTTTTCTAAGGTGGTTTATGATGTGATAATATGAAATCCTAAATGCTCATTTTATCTGAAAGTAATAGCACAACTTGATTTAAAATAGCCCTGGATTGCATTATCTTTTAAAAGAGTGGACTATTCTGAATACACCTCTGCCTACCAACATTCCTCAGTTTAGGCAACTTAAAAACGCTATGCTCCTGGCATGTTGATATTTCTTTAAATGCCCATATTCCTTTTGCCTTTTAGGTTCTGCATATCCATTCATTCTTAAGTATTTCACAAGGGGATCCAAAGAATGTGAAAATAATTGTGAGCCACTGTGAAAAATCTGTCCTACCCTGCCAGAAGCTTGGAAAACTAGATGATAGACTGTTAAAAACAGCTAAGCATCATGGTCTTGGTAATGTTTCTCTGGGTGCACCATGATATGGAGCTTGTCAAGGGGAAGTTTAGAAATGTTCTTTGAGGAAGCAGCACAATTATATCCTGTTTGTCTCTGCCTGCAAGCCTTCCATCATGTTTTTCTCATAAGCTGAGTAATTATGAGACCACTATGCTCTTAAGCTCTGTTAAGTGATGAGATTCCACCTCATAAAAGGTTCATTAGAGGACAAAATGATGTATTTTACATAAAGAAAACATCTTTCTTGGATATGCCTCTTCTGATGGGATTTGCCAATACGCTCAGCTTCTCTGGTCCTGTCATTCCTTACCCATCAGGGTAATCAAGTGGTGAGATGAAACCCAATTTAAAATATGCTGTTCTATGTGAATGTGTACGAGGATATTGCTTCATGTTGGAGGAGAGGACTCTTAAAAGTTTAATTATCAACAAATAAGGAAAGAAAGTAAGTCCTTAATACACATAAAGTTTATGTATATTTTACTTTAACAGTATTATTGTGGTATCTATGAACAATCCCTTTAGTTCCATAGTAGTTTTGATTTTCAGATCTGATTTTTATTTGTACACAGGTGTTATGCGCTGAGATGGTGAAAAATCTCCATCCATACAAAAATGGATGGCTACTTCTATAAATAAAGAACTGAATGTCAAACAAGATTATACATTCATCAAGAATAGATGAAAACTAGCTACTTGAATGACATTCATTTGAAGTATCTGTGTATGTGTGTGAGTTTTGAAAGAACATTTATAAATAAATTGACAAGATAAATTAGAGCTAGACAAAGAGTAGAAAAAGCAGAATGTTGAGGGTGACACTTTTTCACCTTCTTCCACTCCCATGCAAATGACCTGTGTCAGGACATTAGGATTCCTGTCAGCTTGAGAAGAGCTAGTCTGAGCTCTCCTGACAGTGTGGGTGCCTGAGGCAAGCCCTTCCTCCAACAAAGGCTGCTTCCTTTTTATACTCCATTTAACACTTCATGTACATGCACAAATTCATTTTAGTCTGCCGGGCTACCATTCCAGAAGCAGCCTTATCTGGACAATGGATTTGGGATACATACTCATGAATGGTATTCCGAAGAAAGTTGGGCATCAATGTCTAATATAGAGGTGAGGCATTCTGCTTATTGCCCCCTGAAAATGGACTTATTTTAAGAACTAAGGTTAGTGCTCTGCATCCCAAGGCTATGCAAGAGGCTTGTTAAATTCTCATGACTCTGAGAGCAGCAGAGGTTCACAGACACACCATCGGATTGGTAGTATTGCAGAGCCCATCTAAGGAGAACACAGTGTGTGAATGGAATACAGCCCATCACATAGACACAAATTAATTGCTTCTATTGGGGGAATATGACTGAAGTCTTGCATTTCATTTTCTCTGAATAGAATTCTCAACTGTGGGTTAGTATTCTCATTGTCGCTCATCATTTTTAACTGCTTCTATACACAATCTCTGCCGCCTAAAAAAATCTCACTTGACGGTTTCATGCTTGCTTCCAGAGTTGTAGCCTGCTAAATTGAGAAACTTCAGAATTTCTGGGCAAGCCTTGATTGTATATAACACAGGGACACAGAAGTTCTGTGGCAAGTGCATTTGATCTATTTATTATTCTGGGCTTTTTGTCTTTTTAAGGAGAAGTCTAAAACTTCAATTGAAATGCACAGTCCCTGTTAGTTGGGAGACAAAAGAAAGGAGGGAGGAGAGAGCCTTTGAGTAACTACCTTACTGAGGTTCTCATGATCACTGAAGCCTCTTCTGACCATGTGGCCTGCAGGGATGTTCTTCCCAGTCATTGCCCCAGAATCTGGATTTCTATAATACCCAATCTTCAACAGAGAGAACATACAGCTACTTGTTCTGAATACTGTACTATTTTCCAAAAATTAAGCTAACTGATTATATAACCCTATAATTTCACACAAAATAACAGAGGGTTTTCTTATGTTAATAATTTATTTATGTTCTATTTTCTTTTAAAAGAAATTCAAATAGAATTATTATTATTATTATTATTATTATTATTATTATTATTATTATTACAAAAGGCAGTCACGGTAAATAAAACTAACAGGATGAATGCATTGGACAATACCAAGATTCTGTGCTCTACATAGAATCAGTTGGTCTGTTGGGGACTGTTGGCATGTGTGTGGCTTCTGTTGATTCTTCATAGGCCATACGGTGAAAATAATACCGAACAGTAAGGTACCAATTCCATCTCTGCTATAGAAATGGAGGTACAATACTTTTTAACAGAATTCTCTTTCTACATTGATAGAGTTGAGCAGGGCACACCCACCTAGAAGAACTAAAGCTAAGATTTACTTTATCATCCCTTGGTTAAATTCACATTTATAAATTATCCTTTCAGGACCTCCTCAGGGTCAGGCTTCAATTCAAAATTAAACCATGTAGCATCAAATAATAATGAGAAAAGTTAGATCCATTTATATTTTATGCTGAAATGTAGCCAATTCTTCCACACTGATAACACAATTAGTGAACTAATTTTGAAGTGTATAATGGAGTTTTAAAAGTTAACTTATCCGAAATAGGCTGTAGGCAGATGTTACGGAAGAAATGGGTGGTAGTTACTCTATGCTGCATTTTAAAATGTCAAAGAGAAACCAGAGAGAGTATAATGCTAAAACACACACACACACACACACACACACACACACACACACACACACACACGCACACACACACGCACACACACACGTATGCACAATCTATTTCTCCAGTTTTTAAAAGTTCTCTACAGTCTTGGTCATAGTCTTATTTCTTGTCCTAAATTGTTTGAATTGCTCATGACTTAAAGAATTCATTTGGTGATGAAAAGGAAATATGTAAGGACAACAACAGAAAAACAAAACAAAACACTGTAATAATCCACCTGTTTATCTTTTCTTTTCCCCTGCTTCCCTGTGTTATTGTATATTAACTGACATTCCTTATTCCAGTTCTTTGAGCCTGCAGTCCTAGAGGCTCATCCCTCAGGCTTTTTCCTGTGTACTTCCTCTCTCAAAAACCTAATCAAGTCATCTCTGCAGTCCAAAGATATTTTAACACCACCCACTTATCTACATTAAACAGGACTCCAGGCCCTGCTAAGCAGCCTGAAATGATCACATTCTTAGATACCAGAATCCTTTCTTTGATAGGTGTGTAAGCCACTCATGTTTGTTATCCTTGAGGCAGAATATTCTTTTATTAAATGAAGAGCGTTTCTTTTCTTTTTTTTCCCTAGCAATTGTTTTAGAGAAACTGTCTTTGCCATGCTTGACATTTCAATTATCATTTTGTTGTGTTGTTACTAATACCTTTGATCAGTTACCTATGCAAATCAAGAGAACCTCTCTATTACTTATTTTGTAAAATATTTCAGTGTTAAGTTGAAGTGTTGACTTGTAAAATTTTTGAAAAGTTCTCTTGTGAAACCCAGAGATTCTTAGTGGCATACTTGGGTCATTTTAAAATCCCACCCAAACCTCACTTGCTATATGGGCTGCTTTCCATTAGCTCCCAAATCAAAACATTTCACTCTCTCATGAGTTCTGTACTTCAGAGAACTTCTCAGACCTGTGAAACTGAGGTGAAAGGTCCTAGAGAATACTTCTAACGCTTCCAGGGGAGCAGTTCAAGACAGTCAAGCAGTGCTGAGATGGACTGTAGACCGACAGGACACTCAATTTCCCTTTGAGAGGAACTACACTGAGAGTGAATTCTCAACAGGAAATAAAGACAAATTTTACCATGAGTGTGGCCATTACGAGTTGAGTTTTTTTTTTTTTTTTTCAAAGACATTCATACAGAAAGCCGGGGGGAGGGACACATCACTCAGAATCTATGATCTCTTCAAAAGGATGAGTTGTGATACAGAGGGCAGAGTTTACACAGGAACTTTGAGTAATGTACCACTATGCTTTCACCTCTGCAAGGCTTTTATATCTATTGTTCTTCTGTTTCTCATGGTAGACCAGTAGTTCAAGCCCACCAGTCTACCTTTACCATAAGAAAACACTTAAGTCATTCACCTGGGTTATTTTCAACTCTGAAATGCCTTCTAATTTTATACTTTAGTGCTCCTATTTTGCTTTGCATATCCCAAACCAATTAGCTGCCTTTTGGTCAGGAAAGCAAGAAAAATAATAATCATGGGCAGGGAACGCAGCCTAGAAACAGATGCTAAAAGACTCAGATATTTGTTTAGAGACACTGTGCTGTCAATATTTGGGTTTTCCTTAGTAATCACTGTGAATCAGCATTAAAAAGAAAAGAGATGATTTGTAGATGGTGTGGACAAGAAGGAAATTTAGAACTGGAGAACATAAGGGAAAGGTAGTTCCTTCAAACACTAACAAGGAGCAAATTAAGCATCAAATACTATCCATTATTTTCCTACTACCTCAAAAATTTACACCTGTTTCTTGTATTTAGTTATTCATGTAGATACATATTTATAGTGTCCACACATAAAATGTTAACAGAAAGATGGTTAAACATTATTTTAATGTACATGCATCATATAACACTTTGATTTTTCTAAGTTGTTCTTCAGAATGCATCCATTTTAATTTCAGAGATTGTGGACAGATTTTATGCTAATGTACATTTTACAACATCATTTTCAAACTCTTTTCTAACTGAAAATGTTCCATCATATTTAAAATTAATTCAATTTTGTTAGAATACTGTGTGCTTGGTCTCCTGACTTCTTAAACTTAACATGTGCTAGATGCACTAAATTTTGATTGCTAATTAATATCGCTTATACATTTGTGCAACTGAGATTCCTGGGTAAAGTGAGGTGCGCTGGGAGATAGATAATAGACTAGTACGTATTTACTGAATGAAGATTTTTTTTTTAAATAAGCAAAGCAATAAACTGGTAATTGATCTGATGCCAGCGTGGATATCATTTCCAACCTCTAAACACTGAATGGAAGTGGAAAGCGGCCACAAAGCAATAATTGTTTCAGGCTGGCAAGGGTGGGGTTAGAAGGCAAGGTTATCCAGCCTCCTGAACTATGTCTTACTCTCTTTGTGGAAGACAAGACAGCACCTGTTGGGACCAAACAGCTTCATTTACTGAAGAGGCTTTTGCGATGCACGTCCTGGCATCTAACCTAACATTCTGTACGTGATAGATGTGGGGCTTTGGGAAGTTCTTTTACTTACTGTCTCAATTTCTACATTACCAAAAGCTGTAGAAGATAAAAGCCGTGATGATGAACTCTGCACTATAAACATGAACATCTGAAGATTCACAGGACTCCCCTAAAACTACCAGAATACCTCCTGATTTTATTTTAGTATCTGAACTATATAGAAAAAAAAATCCCTTTGAATCTTTCTTTATTCATAGGTTAACCCTGTACTGATATGAAACTCTTTGTGGAAAATGATTCAGTGAAAACCATATCATGGCATGATTATAGCTTCCAAGACAGCATGTTCTTTTTCATCTATAGGTAATTCTTAAGTCCTGTAATTGTTATCTTCTGTTCTCTTTCACAGTATTTGAACAGGAGGAAATGATGCTATTATCTATTTACGCTTGTTTTCTATAGAGTTTGACTTTCAGTGGGAAAGACCAACTTGTTGATATCCAAAAGGATCATTCATGAGTTTCTCCGTCTGCATATTTTTGTCATTCGTTAGATACTCATTGCATCCAAATTATGTTGATATTTCTATAGTCACCGTTGAGCGCCAACATAGAGTAAGAAGAAATTAGAAAGACAGTGCTTACAAAGAAGAATTTTAAATGCAAGCTTCCCTTTATCCTCTGATGAACTGACCCACAACAGCCACAGTTCAGATCTCTCACATTCATTCTTTATATGGAAATGCTAAATGCATCCCATTTCCCCATCTATAATGAATAGTTTTCCCTGCATCCTCCCACTCTCCTAAGTTTCATTACATATTTCTTATCATGCATTTGTATGAACCAAGTACAGATTTAATAGACTTGCTATTTTAGGACCCATTTGTTAAACCTTCAATTTTCTTTTGAGGTCTCAAATCATTCCCTTGATTTAAAACTAGCCTATCATTATTCCCTGAGTTTTTTTTTTTTTTTTTTTTTTTGCCTAAAATAGTACATTCATTTATTTCATATTTATGACTAGAAGGCATTTTTTCTCCATTAATAGGCATGCATGGTGCTAATATATAAAAGCTATCGATTAGAACATTTTATTTCACCGTGTAAAAATAAAAGACAGGGTGTTCTTGGGGGAAAGGAGGCTTAACATGTGTTCCAAATTTACTCAGCAAGTCTATACTCAGTCTGCTTCATAGACAACTAACATAAAATGTGTTTGCCCATATGTAAGAGCTCTTTGGTGTGTCCACCTGTGTCCATATATTAACATTGATTATTATATGCTTACTGATGATGGAATAAGCCATTAGATCAACAGATCCAGAGTGTTTGGGATCTGAACTAATAAATACCAACTCCAACCTATAATACTTATTTTCTAAATAATGGTTAAGGAAACAAATTTGTCAAGACTATATTTGGGGAGCAAGGGAAATTCCTGTCAGCAAAGTACTTATGTGGCAAGTATGAGTGTAATCTTTACCAAAGTATAGTCTTTAGAATCTGCGTAGAATTTCATAGACTAGTGGGATAATACTCTGGTGATGATAGCTCTGAAGAGCTGGAGGAAGGTGGATCCTTGTGGGGTTGACTGTCCAGCCAGCCTACCATCTTTGGTGGAATATATTCCAGCAAGAGACGCTGTCCAAAACAAAGGTGATCAGAACCTCAGGAATGACGACCTAAGTTGGCCTCACACACATACACCTTCACAAAAGCGTGTGCCACATTAGCACACATGCGCACACATGCTTATACATTCATACCCTAATATATGAAGAATTTGTGAATATGCAAAAAAAATTGAGCTTTACATGGAAGCTGAAAAGGTCAATATTAGCTGGTTATCTTTTTTTTTTTAATATTATAGAGAAGGCTTATTTTGGAGTTTGTAAAAAGATAGAGCGATATTCATCTGGAATGTTCATGAAAGTAATTGTTTTGGGGAGAGCAGAGCAGGTCAGATGAAAGCACATCCCATGCAGGTGGGCAGTTCCGTAGTCCAATCCAAGCACCAAACCAAAAAAAAAAAAATGATTAAAATAAAATAAAACATTAGTGTTAGATCTTCCTTCATTTTAAACAAAATCATTTTCAAATATTGTTTCCCATGTAAGCTGCTATCTTGAAATCTGGAAGCTGACAATGCTCGCACTTCTGTAATATAGGACATAACGACACTGAATTGAGGTCACCTAAAATGCACCCATCTCTAACACACCTCTCCCTTTCATGTTTACACAGAGAAACATGTAGCTGTTATCTCTCAAGACAATGATCCCTGTCAATTTTTTTTTTCGAGTAACACCAGAGATGTGTAAATCAGAATTGCTGAAGAAATGTCATAAGATTAGGCATACAGAAATACTCCAAACACCCGATCCTTTCCCATTTTCCATGGGGGAGACTGGTGACAGGCACATTACCCGAATGTGGTTTGAATATAATGTTCTCTCTTATTTCGTCAGACTGGTGTTGAAATGCATATTCATGCTTTCTTATGTCTTATCTCCCTGGGATACTATCTTAAGTGAAATGGGAAAAACACTCTTAAGTGATCCACACGGTGCTTATTACAACAGGTTTGCAAAAGTTGTTGTCCCCATTTTCTCACTCCAGACACCAACAGCACTCCTTACATTTTAATACGGATGGGTAAGAGAATCCACACAGTGATGGTGCAGATTTTAAAGACAGGTCCCTTCACACACACCGTGGACAGCGGTCAAGATCTGTATTGTTACCTGAGTTTCTGATCAACCCACCTATGTCTCTGGCTCACATGCCCATTGGTTCACATTTCTTAGTTTACCACAGTGACTCACAAGCTCTGGGAACTGCTCTGCTATACAGGGTTATCCCTCACTGCACAACACGGCAGCAATGACGTGGAAAAGAAACACAGGGCAGGATAGGGTGAGGACCACAGTCAGCATGAGGGTGCTAGTTCTCTCGGGGTCGCTCCACATACCTCCTCTTCACAGTCCTACACCCACCAGGTCTTATCACATGAGGGGTTATGGGGATTTCATTATGCAGCAAGACTGGGCAGCTCACTGGCCTCTGGTAACGGATACCTGGCTTCCGCCCCTCCCATCATCCTTGACTGAAATCCAGGACTCTCTAATGACATAGTTGTTCACTCTGCCCTCATTTCTCCAACTCTGCAGGCTTTCTATAGACAGTTAGTTCAGGAATGGCCAAGTGGGGTTCTCTGTGAACAGCAGATTGTATTACTTTTACTGTATCTGTTCAGAAATGGAAAAGAATGTATCAGGAACTGTATGACAATATCAAAATATTTTCTACGAGCCTAATAATCCAGGAAACCACAACATTCGGAGGCTCTTCTGCTAGGATGTAAGATGAGAGACCACACATATTTTTATTGCCTTACAATAGCATCTACAAAAGCATCTAAACAATTCCTTTTTTATGTTTTTATTTATTACAAGTTATTCAATTTCTATCCCAGCTGCAGCCCCTCCTTCGTCCCCTTCCAATCCAGCCCTCCCTCCATCTTCTCCTCGCATGCCCCTCCCACAGTCCACTGATAGGGGAGGTCCTCCTCCCTTTCCATCTGATCCTAGCCTATCAGGTCTCATCAGGACTGGCTGCATTATACAGTCATTTTCATTTTTTCTTTCAGAAATGAACCTATTTTTAATTTAGTTCTAAAAATTTCTATCTATCTGTCTATTTATCTATCTATCTATCTATCTATCTATCTATCTATCTATCTACATACACATTCACATTCACAAAGAATTCCACAGATATTGAAAGAACTTCATGTAACTATGATCCTACCCAGCATCACTCTCAGGAGTAATCAATACTGTCTCCTGGAAATGCTCTGAGACCATTTGCTTTGAGCACACCCTCATACAACAATGATTCTAAGTGTGGTGGGAAAAGATGGGCATATCCAGGCTGAAGGCACCTGCATGATGAAAATAGAACATATATATGTGTGTGTGTGTACATATATATATATATATGTTATAATTATGTTTATATAAATATGTTTAAGGAGGGACAATGATGGAAGGCCCATGGTGGTACAGACTAACAGGAAACTCAGCATCTACTGTGCACTTATGCATAAAATGTGACGCCAATGTAAGTGGTTTCAATGTAAAGTCACTCTTTAGACCAGGTTGGGCATTTTATTTAGTAATTTATTTTTTTACGTTAAAGTATACAGCTTTCCTTCCCGATAAACTAGGATCTGTAGTAACATTTTCATGTCTTGGAGAAATAGACGCAACATAAAAACCCACAGTCCCACGGTGATAAAGTGATAACCTGAAACACGATTAATGTACCCTATAATGCAGCTTTAACATATGTTACCTATCAACCTAAACATAAGTGAGAAGAGATTTCAAACCAACCTCCACCTCATGCCTCTCTCCTCAGATTAGAGCCATTGTGAATGATGACCTTCCTAATGTGAGTGAATGTGCTGAATTCCTGGCTAGCAGGACAGTGGGTGGGCGAGTAATTGGAGATGTGCAGCGAGGGATCCTGGAGTTCTGCACTCTCCAGTGAAATCTTTACCTGGCAGTAATTGGAATTTCATTAGCAGATTTATATCCTCTAGACTTTCAGATCTCTGAGATTCCTTATTATTCTAAAGGAAAGAAGTTATAACCCCGAGGGCCTTCCTGTAACAACAGAGCAGAGAGCTGGACAGAGCTCTGTGGAGGTGAGCAGTGTCTGCAAATGCTCCCTAATCCTGGCAAGCCTTCAATTTAGGGCAGACTATCTGGCAGCAGGTAAGGACACTGGAAATCCTTTACCAGGAAGAATTATCTGCACAAAATGAACCCTGAGAACACAAGTCACGACATTGAATAGTTTAAGACACAGCACATGCAGAATAAGGAGTCATGCGATTCGGTTGCCTTGCCACAATACTTTATATCCAAATGCATGCCTGCTGCCATTACACAGCAGCAAATTCTGTAGCTATGTTCTTCCCTACTTTGATTTAAACTCTTATTACTTTGAAAAAATTCTTTTGTATTAACTTTTTACACAAAACTCTGAGATTATGCCTTAAATACTTTGCCTTTCTGGTTACCATTTAACATCCATTTGCTTCTGAAATATTTTGTCATGGCCACTGAAATTGCAACCCAGATCAGACACAGTTATCTACCCAAAGTGTGTCTTTTTAGCATTTACAACACAACCTAAAAAAAAAAAAATCTTCTAGGTAAATTCGTCCTTTACCAGAGAACAGCATGAGTGAGGAGGATTCACTCAGGGAAGGCACCAAGTTTTAAGCCTGGGCCCTCCATCAACATCTTGGACACCAAAGTCAGATAGTGACCTGAGAGTCTCATCAAACTGCCTATGTCCAGGGTCCTGTATCTATTTGTTCAAGTCTGATACTACAGTGGCTCACAAACTTTACCCTTTTACTTTTACCATGT
This sequence comes from Psammomys obesus, assembly GCF_907164565.1. Taxonomy (NCBI): domain Eukaryota; kingdom Metazoa; phylum Chordata; class Mammalia; order Rodentia; family Muridae; genus Psammomys; species Psammomys obesus. The sequence goes on along the minus strand of NW_026585698.1, from coordinate 12,273,251 downwards.
TGTTTAGTGAAACAACAACAGTCATAATGTACAAGATGCACTCACCAAGAAAATTCACCAAAAACACACTGTTAAAATCCAGTGTAGGACTGTCTTTTCTGTTGAGCAGTTATCCTGGTGCAAGCCGCGAAGACAGTCACCATTTGAGAGTCAAATTTTACTTTTGTAAGAAAATGGCCAGCTGTTTTCCAGGAAGGTAGAATTGTTTGATCTTCCCACAATCCACCTTGCCTGCATCCTTGCCTGGGTTCAGTGTTCTAACTGCTACTCACCTCAGGCATTCTTAGACTAGACGGGTGGCAGAGTCTCCTCATAGGCTTAACTGTATTGCCTTTTTAAAATATCAATGGAGTCACACATCCTCCATCTGCTCCATAGCCTAGCCTTTCAGTCAACTGCCTGCTCCTGTCTTTCTCCCAAGTTATAATTGAATTTTTTCATTAATCAAAACTTTTTTCATACAGTATTTTTGGATCATATTTGTTTCCTTGAACTAACACCTCCCAGATCCTCCCATCTATGAACAGCATCATTTTTATATCAATTTCTGAAGAAAACAATAAAAACAACAATAAAAAGCAGTAAGAAAATGTTATGTCATAAAAACAAAAGAGAACACAGAAAACATACATGCTCCAGGAGGAGAAAAGTAAAAAATCTGTATCAGCCCAACTACAAAACTGCAAAATACGCTGGTGAGATAGTGGCACACGTGTTATGGATTAACCCATCAATTCCTGGCCGGATTTAAGGCCCGTTCCATGAAATAGAATCCATGCTTGATTCTGCTAAAGTGGCCAAGAATCTGAGACTAGATAGGTGATGGGCTTAGGGACAAAATGTAGTATTATTATTCTGCTAAAGGAACATAGCAATAAAATTGCCTCTGATGACATATCGCTATGCCTATAGACCTGTGTCTCATCCAAGAAGCTTTCTTATGCGCTAGATGGAAACTAACACAGAGACACAGAGCTATACAGTGTGTGGGAAGGGAGAGACTTTAGAACTCAGTTCTAAATGGGAGGTCTTCAACAAAACTGTCCCCTCGGGGCTCTGGAAGCTATATGGAAGAGAAGACAGAAAAAACCTGTAAGAGCCAGAAATAGTAGATGGCACCAAGGGTTTTAGCTTCTTAATGTTTACTATTCAGAAATATTTGATAATTGAGTGTCAGCATTCAGGGAGATACTGGGGAGAACTATTTTCTCACAAAATCCGTAGTTTCCCTTCTGCCCACGTTTAGCAGGATCTTTATATAGAGCAAAGACTCTTATTTCATTTATTTAATTTCTGTGTATGAATTTTGCCTGGCTGCATGTATGTGTGTTACAATCATGCAGTGCCACATGTGGCCAGAAGAGGATATGGGAACCGATCACTTGGAACCAGAGTTATTGGCAATTGTGCACTGCTATGTGGGTGCAGGAATAGATCATGACCCTGGAAAGAGCAACCAGTGCTCTTAGCTGCTGATCCATCTCTTTAGCTTCCACAGCAAAGGCTGATAATCTTGAAGCCCAACAATCAACCTTCTTTTAGTAACTTTGTCTTAAAAAAAAAAAAAAAGATTTAATTACTTACTTTATGTGTATAGGTGTTTTGCCTGTGTAAACGTCTGTGCTCGTGTGCAGGCAGTGTACTTGGCTGCCAGAAGAGGGAAGCAGATTCCATGGAACTGGAGTTTCAGTTGTATGCTGCTGCCAGGTGGGTGCTGAGTACTGAAATCCAGTCCTCTGGTAAAGCAGACAATCTCTCCATCCCCCTAACAAAGATCGTGGGTTCATCCTCAGATGTGTAATTTAGCACTATGATGTGTAAGATCTGGGATAGGTTTTTTTTTTCATATTTTTTTCTTTTATTAGATTTACACATTTTAGTTCATATTCAATTTTCATTTTTGAATTATGTATGACCCTGTTAAATATTTGTGTGTTTAAATCTAGCGTGAGTTTATGACAGACTCTTTTCCTACACTGAGTCCCTTTTGCACTTTTCTCAAAAGCAGTTTGTAGTACTGTATGGAATGTTTGAGTTCCTTGCTCTGTTTCATTGATCCAAGCTTCTGTCCTTCTGCCAAAGCTACTGCATCGATCATTGTAACTGGACAATTAGCCTTGAAGCCATGTGAACTGGCATCTTCTATTTTATTCTCTTTCAACATTCTGCAAGCTCTCATACTTTCACTGACATTTTACATAAATTTGAGGAGGGAACTGTCTAGAATTTGCTGAAATTTTAATTGAACTTGCATATACATTTGTTTTTTGTGAGAATTATGTTGATGCTTTAATCAATTTTGGAACATTAACTTTTCCATAATGCTGAACTTTTTAGTTTGTGTTCACAAAGAGACTCTATTTAGGATTTATAGCATTTCTTTTATCAAATGTGTGCAGTTAATTCATCTTTGCCCCCTTTCTACCAGCTGCTTTCTACTAGGCTCCCTTGAAATCTTCTCTTGGTCCCTTACTGGCTTCCTGCTTTTTATGGGTGCTCAATTTAAATACATATATCCAAAGACTCAAAGCTCATAACCCACAGATGAGAGAAAAGGGAAAGATAATTAAGATGGGCCCAGGGTCAGAGGAGAAGAGGGAATGTGGGGAAGGATAGCTCAGAATAAAGCTTCATAAAATACTTTTGCACACTCACATTCACACATGCACACATACAGACACATAGGCGTATACATAAAAGGGGGTTAAGTTTAGTTACCTACATTAGGGGAGCATGCCTTTCCCAGACACAGTGGATCTCAAATAGAAGCTTCCCTGTCAGTATGACTTATCTCCTATGGATGTCTTGGTTATTGTGGTTTCGTAGATGATTCCCCTTGAAAATCTATAATTGGATGTTGCCATTGCTCTCAGTTACTCTCCAGAACTAGACAAGAAGACCTTTTTGGTATACATACTGAATGCCTGTGTCACAGAACATGAACCTCTCTAGTCGGTAGTCATGTGAGTGCTTCACCACCCCGACTGGCTACCTTTCGTAGTGCTGATATATTCTAAGTATGAGACAAAGGATTAAAAAGTCATCAAAAGCCTCTCTAGATATGACCCCCGAGAGCTGCAATAGTGACTGCCCTTATAAGACATGCCCACTGGGAAGAGTGTGGCACAAATGTTATTGTAGTAACCAATAACTCTATAAATATTTAGGGCCTATTCCACAAGATGAAACACATGCCTGGTACCATTATCTCAGCCAAGAACCTGTTGCTGGCTAAGACAGAGATTTTTGGTAGGATCTAATGCTATCACTCTGCAAAGGAGACAGAGTGAAAACTGTTTCTAAGTTCTTAGCTGTTTATTCATAAATCAGTGCAGTTTCACAGTCCTCATAGGAGTTGATTCAGTTTGCAGCAGATGAAGAGTAACATGGAGACCAACAACATGTAGATAAAAAGAGGTTCTGGAGTGCTAAGATCTAAATGAGATATTTGCGTCACACCCAATTTCAACTGGGCTCAGAAGAAGGGGAAATAACAATTGTAAGAGACAGTGGAATAGCATTTGTCATGTGAAGGGACACTGTAGGTATAGCACCTTTGACATTTCTAGAAGATGAAATCTCAAAGCCAATTTCCTGTTCCTCAGGCCTTCCCAGGCTCTCTGCTCTCAGCCTTTTGTTATGATGCCTGAGACTGAGGTCCAGGAGTTGCACTGCAGATATATCAGTTGTCTGTGGGCACCACATGATGACTTCTTTTCTTCATTTAGACCCATAAACATGCTGATATGAAAAAGGAAAATCCTGCGCCACCTCAACCATAGACCAAATACTATAAGCAACTAAGGAATGCTGAGAGTGGGAGAGGTAGTCATTCCCAGGGAAGAATCTCCATATTGGTTATTTAATACTAAACAGACATTCCTGAAAATGTACACATCCGAATAACATCATGCAGAATGAGAAGGCTGTGTTTATATACTCATGACATGTATATTAGTTTCTAAATATAATATAGATTAACATATATTAACACAATAATAGAAACAATTTGAGAGAAATCAAGAGGGGTATGTGGGGAAGGTTAGATGGAGGAGAGGAAAAGAATAAATTGTATAATTTTATTTTACTTTCTAAAATTAAAAATATTTTAAAAAATCATATTTGTCAGACAGGAGGACACAGTTGCACACATGAATATTATGACTTTGGTGAACTTATTTTTTTCTGGAAAGTTCTTTTTCTACATTTTCTTTGGAGTTTTCTATGCAGCTATCATGCTGTACTTAATAAGACATTTCTTTTTTCTCACTTGTGTATCTTTTATCTTCTGTTACAAAGTTGAGTACAGATAAAGTAGACAAGACAAAATCATTTGTTCTGGTTATTGTGACAAATGGAATGACCAGTTATAGGGTTTTGTAGATGTTCTCTATGAAGTAGAGCAAATGTTCCTTTGACTCGGTTTGCATTACTTACAGGAACAAACCAATGCTATTTTGCTCCGTATAAGTTGTATGTTTCATGTATGCAAGTTTGGAGGGTGCTGGGAAAATGGCTGACTTTTACATCCTTGCCTCACAAGATGGGGGAGTTGCCAAATTGAACTCCAGGTTGGCCAGGGGAGATTCAGAGACTTCTGATTTGGTGGAGTCTTAAGGTTAGTATTTCTTCAGATAAGATTTCTGCTTTAAGCAGAGGTGGGTTTTTATTGTTGTTTTCCTTCCTTCATTCCTTCCTTCCTTCCCTTCCCTTCCTTCCTTTCTCTCACCCTGCCTGCCTGCCTCAGTTCACTTCTGAACTTTCTTTCCTCATCCATAGTTTATATTTATCTAAAAACAAAAGGTAAAAACATTTTCACAGCAAAATTCAAACAAATACTTAACAAATACCATGGCCTACTTAGGTTTATATATGTAAATACAATGTACCATTAGAGATGCACTTGTGTATATCAATCTTAGCTTTTCTTAGTCTTTCAGTAAAGACAGGAACTAAACCATCCTTCTGCCCATTTGGTAAGTATTCCTGTAGGAACCTAGAAAGCACAGAGTCCTGTACTAGAAGAGAATGTGAAGTTCTGACATAACATTTCTTTCTCTTCTGGCATTCTGATATCAGAGTATAACATACAGGGAACATTATTTCTATGCAACATTGTATTTTCTCTGTTGAGGTTACTAGATATTTTCTATTATGCTAAGTCACAGATTTGCAGTATTTTGCTTATAGAAAGTAAGCTGTTTTGTGAGGATTGTTGCATTATCTACTTTAGTTTAAATCTATTATAATCATTCATTTATCACCTTTTCACCAATGAACTTAGCTCCCATGAGACAAGAAAGAAGACCCAAGTACATCAGTTAACATGCCTTCCTTGAGATTTCAAGGTTTCTGCACACTCTACCTTTATTCCTTTCCGTCATTCAGAATTTCATGTCACATATATTTCCTTAATCTTTTTCAGTTGTATTGGGGGTGGGGTATGGGAGAATCCATCTTCCCCCATTTCCCTCCAAAGCTTTCAGGCTGCCTACATAAAACTTTGCCTTCGCCAAGTATCCCAGACTTAAAAGTAAAAGAGTGTTTCTTCTAATTTTTTCTATAATTAATGGATTAATAATAGCAAATATAGAGCTAAGAGTGAAGTTCTTGTTTGCTCCCAGATATTCTGTTTGAACAATTTCAGTCAATTTATATATCATGACTTATTTTAACTCAAAAGGGGGAACTAATAACTCAACATTGTAGTTCAGAGTATGACCTCTATGATAAAAACATAGATATATTCTCTCTTTTCATTTGTGAGGCTCTTTGGTATATTAATTTATGATTACAGACCAATAATGTTAAGTTGTACAGGAGAATAGAGTGCAAAAGATTCAACTACTTTCTTCAAATATTCTGAATTGTAATAAATTTATGAATATCAATTCATAGACAAATTAAAGCAGAAGGGAGGGGATTTCTCATAGAGCCATGCCCCAGGACAGGAAATTATAGGCAACTGATGACTGCTAATGGAGAGTTAGCCTCTGCTAGAGGTGAGCCCAGTCAATGTTTATTCAATACAACTTGGTCATCCTGGAAATCACATACACATACACAGTAGCAATGGACTAGTAGCTCTTAACCATAGTAAAAAAGGAAGAAGAATTAAGAGTGGGAACAACATGAGAAGAATTCGAGAGAGGGGATTTGAGAGGGGCTACATGGATGAAAGAGAGGGGGTAAATGACATAATTGTGTTTTAATTGAAATGTATAATAGGCTATAATTTAAAAGGCAGAAGATTGTAAAAATTGAGGGCTGATTCTGGGTTATTAAAATAAAAAGAAACTACATCTAAAATCTTCCAGCAGCATAAAGAATATAGAGAGGTATTAAACTGGATTTGACTCCAAAAGCCACTGTGTGCAGCTCCTTGACTCCTTCAACAAGCACAGCTGTACAGAGGCATTGTGTTAGATCGCCATAGCCTGAGCCAGCGTGGATGAATACCTAGCTCATTGCTCATTCACACGATTAGATTTCCTCTTCTCCATAATTTGATTTCAATTGCAACCTTTTGGTTCAAGCAAAGCATAGGAACTGAGGGTCTACCGTCAGTGGTAGTGATGAAATACATTCCTGCCAGGCAGGGACATCTGTTGGGACAGAGGCAGGGAAAGTCAGAGCAATACTACCCTGATCCAAGAGTGGAGATCTGAAGCCAAATAGGGCTTCTGGGCACTGGAGTCCCTTGTGGCACAGAACAGCCCTTGCCATTATCAAAGAGACAAAAGGAACAAAATTAAGGTACTGCATGTGACCTATTCCTGCCTCCTCAGGGTCCAACAGAATGTCTGCCACGAGAGCCTTAGAGAGCGTGAACCAGTGTGATCCATTTTCATCCCCTGCGGACCAACCCGGGGTGAGGCACTGCGTTTCTCAGAACACCAACACCCCTTTCACATAGGGATGAAGCACATTCAAAGATAAGCTCTGGCAAGCCTGTAGGTGGACTTTAAGAATTTTAAAGTGCTCTGAAAATTTAAGTGGGACGAGACTTGTCAGCTATAGTCACAATTCAGTGGTTCTCAACTTGTGGGTCACGGCCCCTTTGGCAAACCTCCTTTGTCTCCAAAAATATTTTCATTACGATTCATAACAAGAGAAACTTACAGTTGTAAAGGAGCAACAAAGATAATTTTATGGTCGGGGGTCACCACAACATGAGAAACTGTATTAAAGGGTCACAACATTAGGAAGGTTGAGGACCACTGATTTAAATGAACACCACCATTCACACACACACACACACACACACACACACACACACACACACACAAAGACCATTATATCCAATAGAAGTGATAAGGCATAATAAGGGACTATTTTTAAATAGAAAAAAAAATATTCAGCCTTTTGTCAACATTTCTGAAATATGGTTGAGTATATAAAGTTTATAATCTAATGTGAATAACAGACCAAACTTTATAAAATAATGAAAACAAAATGTACTAGTGTCCAAAAGTGTGTGGGAATTTCCCATCAGAATACATCTAAGTCAAAGGATCAGCCCTGCTCCTGGACACACTACTGTATTTTGCAATAAAACATATTTTTTTTAATCAAAAGTCCTATTAGTAGATCACTTGTGCATTCATTCTAATTGTATAAATTTTAAGTAATTATTGCATTTGTTTGGCAAATCAATTGTATGGTGTGTTCGCTCTGAGAAGTAGATTCTCAAAATATAGCCGAAGACAATAAAAACTTGAATTGCCAAGTATGGGAGAGTCTGTAAATCCATAGCATCAAGACCTCAGAAAAGGGTAGGGGAACTCACTGCTTAATTATAATTAATAAAATGTCAGTCAGCTCAGCACACAATGGACAGAAACCTCAGCACACCGAATTAAGAAAGGCAGAAAATCATGTGCATATTCTTTCAGGGGCATTTTTCAAGGATGAGTGACAGGAAGTTCTAGGGCCACAGGAGCCCAGTGGTAAAAACAAAACCAAACCAAACCTGCAAACTGAAGGAAAACACTTTTCAGAGGTGTGGAGAAAATGAAGATTATAGAATACATGCCAGAGAAACAGTTAGATGAAAGGATAAATTCTCAGTGTGTATATTTAGACATTTATCTACATTTTAGCGTCCTAAAGCAAAAAGTGAGAGAATGCAAACGTTGCGTTTTTCTCAATTTAGGGAATTAAAGACACTTTACTCCTTTAATAAAGAAAATAGCAATGCAAATGAAATAGCACATACAAAACGTTTATGTGTGATTCAAACATGATAATCCAGTCTTGGGATATTTGGGACATATAAGCTATTTTTAGATTTTTTTACATTTTTGCTAAAACATCAGATATTTATGGATTTATATACAAGCTGTTTCATATTTTAAATCTCTCATTCACTTAGAGAATTAAAGTTTCTTTTACAAAATCAAAATTAATTTTGATATACACATTAAAAATAATATATTGGTTTCCTTTCTTCATCAATTTATTAATTTCTAACATTTTAAAATTATTACAGTACTGAGAGTTTTTCACCTTACCTGCTTAATCTAATCTTTATTATCAACTAAATCAATTGTCTCTTTACTTATTTTCCTCAGATCCTATAGAATACTTAATATTAATTTTAGTTATCTATTAGAGTTAATATTTTGAGTTTATTATAATGAAAATATAAAGAATTACAGAAAAGTTAGCCATGATTTGAGTTTAAAATTAAGTCAATGGAATAAGCTTGTTTCTAAATAACTCATTACATCTAAGAAGACTGTGTAACTTACTCTGAGTTACAGTTGAATAATAACCCTGCTTAGCTGCATTAAAATTAAGAATAATTTTAAACAACTAAGGTCATCGCAGCATGTCAAAGAATAGGAAATATTTGACTATGTCAAATTAATTTCAATAAATACAACAGAATTGAGCAGAATACACTGAGGATTAATCTGACTAACTGTAAAAGAAATAAAGTAATTAGATCCTGTCCACAGGCCGGTTTAATTCTGTTTTGTTAGGTTTTGTTTTGAGATAGGATCTCATATAACCCAGGCTGGCTTGAATTTGTTGTATAACCGAGGAGGACTTTCAACTTATCCAGCTGCCTCTGCTTCCTTCAAGTCGGGATTGCCGGTGTCCACTAACACACTTGGTTTTATATGATGGTGATGATGCAGGGATTGAACTCAGGGACTTGGGCATGCTAGACCACGACCCTACCAACTGAGCTATGCTTACACCTCTTTCCTCATGTTAATGGGACCTATGTAAACACTGTATTTGAATGAGAAGTATCTCCTATAGGCTAAATGATCCCCACTTGGTTGGGATCATTTGGGAAAGTTATTAGAGCTATAGGAGGTGGAACCTTGCCACAGGAAGTACATCGTGGGGAGGCAGACGTTATGAGTTTATAGACCCATTCTACTTCCTGTTTGCTTGTTCTGGCTTTTTATGTTGCTAAAAATGTGACCAGCTAGTTTCCTGTTCTTGCTGACATGCTTCTGCACTGTAGTGGAATCTATCTCTCTGGAAACATAAACTAAAATCCTTTATAATTTAAGTTGGTTTTGGTCATAGTATTTTATCACAGTAACAGAAAAGTAACTAATGCAGAAATTGTTACCAGGAAGAAGAGATCTTGGCTATGAAACATTTGACCATGTTTTTGTTTGTTTTCTGCTTTTTTTTTTGTTGTTGTTGTTACATATTTTGCTATTGCTGTTTGTTTGTTTGTTGTTTTATAAAAGGAATTTAGAACTATCTTTGGAACTATACCCTAGAAAGCTATTGAACAGTAAAAGAAGAGCTTGGCAGTCTTTTCTGGTAGGAGCGTGGAAGGCTGTAATGTTGAGAGTAACACGGACAGTGGAGACCTGGTTCAAGACATTTTTTTAAATTTTTATTTTTTATATTAAATACAGTTTATTCACTTGGTATCCCAGCTGTAGCCTCCTCCTTCATTCCCTCCCAATCCCACCCTCTCTCTCATCTCCTCCCATGCCCCTCTCTAAATCCACTGATAGGGGAGGTCCTTCTCCCCTTCAAGACATTTTAGAGTGGAACAAATTTCAGCTGCTACCCTATTAGCAGCTGGTTTATTGGCCATTCATCTGATGTTTTCAAAAGGGATCTGGCTATATTCTGCCCATGTCCTGATAATTTAAATGTCTAAACTTGAAAGATATAGATTAATTTATTTGGCAGAATGACCAACTACTTTCTTATTGAAACATGACTTGGGACTCATGAATAGTTAACAGTAGAGCATAAAAAGAGAATTATGCAGCAATCAACCTGTAATCTCTGTCAACGAAGCCTTGGCATCATTTCGGCTTCTCTAACTACTGTAAAGGGAGCGGGACAAGAGGAGACAGGATGTGTAGTATTGTGAACACGAGGACTCGAGAAGGAAAGAGCATATTCTATTTGTGGGTTTTGCTCAGGATTAGGATCATACGACTAAAAACCCTGATAAGGATCTGTTAGTATGCAAAATAATTATAGGTTAGGTATCTCAGCTGGCCTCCAACCTCAGGCACTGTTGTCCTCTTCCCACACCAATATTCCACTTTTCACTTCTCCCTCAGTGACAAAAGAAACATACTTTTCCTAGAATAAAGATACAATCATGTCTGATTTTCTACTACACCACAATGTGGCATTTCGAAAAACTTGGAACAGTTAAGAGAACATTGCTGCAGTTTTGTAGGTATTTCTATTGAATGCAACGATGATTATAAATTAACAGAGCATTCAATCAGTTGTCCTGAATAGTTTGAAATTTGAGACATGTTCCATTCGCAAGTCAGTTTACATGAGAAGCAATACATTTGCTTTCCTTTCAATCTCAACAAGGGAATTAGAGTCACAAAGTAATGCAGATGAGAACATCAACATCAATCTAGAGACAAGCCTGCTTAACTTTCCGATCTGGCATGTTTTCACATAGGAATACTTGGGCATAGTTCATCTTTCTCAGAAAAAAATTCAGCCAGTAATCACAGGTTAAATATTCAGTGGAAATGGGTATTCTTTTAGCTATTTCTTTGCAAGTATCAATTTTAACCTCTCCCAGTTTTAGAATATTCTCAAGCTATAACAGTAAACAAAATTTATTCAAACACATGCTTATAGTAAATCCTGTGATTTTTTTTTTAAGAGTCAGATTACCAACCTTGGTAAAGACATATGAAGAATCAAGGATTCTTAGAACAGGAAAAACCAATTTAAGAGCCAATATTTTGGGGGAAATCAGCAGAGTGAAAATGCTCACACCACTTGCCTGTTAGTCCTTTTTCTCCAGGAGAATGTTCATGTTCATCATGAAACTATGGGATCCCATGGGAGTAAGAGCACCACGTGTTACGGTTGTTCAGACTTTGCAAGCAGTAGGGCTAGGGTCAGTCCTGAACAATGATAGGACAGCTCTCAACCATCTGAAACTTCAGTTTCAAGGGATCCAGCAGGCTCTTTGGGGTCCACGCATCAGGCATGCATATAGCATACATATACGCATGCGGGAAAATCTCTCATGCACATACAAAGGAAACAAAGAAACATAAAACAACAACAGTGAAGACTGGCACATGGCCCCTGACTTCAGTGAACAAGTCCAATTGCTTCACTTGCTGGAGATGAATCCTGTGACTCATCGCTTTAGCTATAAAAATCCTAAAAGCCCATCATATCACTCAAATCCACAACCCATTCTGAATCCAAAGTCTTCTTTTATTGTCAAGTTTTCCCCATATTCTTCACATGCTCGAGGTATATCTCATTACTTAAGAACAAAAATAAATTTTCCCAGAGCCATATCTGTTTTCCTTTTCTGAGTTTTGATTACATATTTTTCTTTTTCTACTTTTAAATGTCTTATTTCTCAAGCTTATAAATGAATAATTTCCACCTTCCCTTTCTTCCCTCAAATTTCTCCATACACTCTTTCTTTCTATCTTTTAAGTTCATGGCCTCTAGTTTCATTAACTGTTGTTACATGCATATATGTGTATACATACACATTCTTAAATAGCACAAATAAACACTGCTCGGTCAGTGTAATGCCACCTATATGTATGTTTTCAAGGCTGATCATTTGGAATTGATTTGCTCTTTCTCAAAGATTACTCCTGCAGTCTGCATTCTTTAGTTGAGCTATAGTTCTTCGTGTAGAGCTCGGTCCTCACTGTGGACTTTTTCCTTTCCACAATAGCATGTCTGTTGTTGTTCTTGTTCAGCTCACATTTAAAGCAGTCATACTGGTAAATTTCATGATCACAGCTTCTGACATCCCTAGGGGACAGCATTTAACAGTAAAACCACAAAATCCTCTCGCCCTTACAATCTATATACCCGTTCATCTGCAATGATCACTGAGCCTTAGCTGTGGGAGTTGGATTGTAGCTGTATTTTCTTGAACTGGGCTCAAAAGCTCGCCATTTTGATTGATTGTGGTTTCCTGTAATGGTGTCTATCTGTTGCAAAGAGCAAATAAATTCCTTGATAAGAAATATAATATAATATAATATAATATAATATTATATATATATATATATATATATATATATATATATAATATTATATTATATTATATTATATTATATT
>NW_026585698.1:12189986-12260278 GCF_907164565.1 Psammomys obesus | reverse complement strand
TATATGTATGTATTAGAACCAACACAGAATGTAGTCAGGAGTTACAGATGTTTAGGAAAGTTCTGTTCGTAGACTGTCTTTCAATATCCATGGCTTCATGATATCTGAATAGTAGGCTTACTTTACAGTACCAGGCATCCTTTCCCTTTTGGTGAATGGATCTTAGTCCAATTAGAGAGATGTTGGTTACTTTCAAGGTGCATGTGCCACTACTGCCTACTTAAGGTAGTCATTGTGGTCCAGAGGTGTCATAGCAGGGTAGGGCCCTTGGTTGATTTTCTCTTTTGGAACTTTGCGTGTCCCCTTCTGGTACCATGAAAATGAGTTCTTAAAAGGCAGGCTTTCGGTTTAGTTGCAGCTCGAGGGTCTCTGGGACCTGTGCCTGAAATGTATGGTGCCTTCAGAAAAAGAAACTTACTTTTCAACTTTGGAGGACATCCAAGAGCAACAGCATGCCCTATCATGATTTTGCCACACAAAAGTCAGAACCTCCGCATACACATACACACACACACACACACGTAGACACACTACTTAATTTTCGAACATCTTTATAAACTAAAAATTCAAAAGCTGAGCATTAACTGGTAAATGATGCAAGAAAACCATTAATTTATGTGATTCTACTTTAAACATACTTTGGTCTGTGTTCTCTTCAGTTCTAATCCAATAGCACGCTGCTAGTCTTACTTAAGGTGCACTTGAAAATCTCCTGGAAACTGATTGTGTGCACTGCTGAGAACGGTTCCTTCTTGCTGGGCTTTGCTAAGTGCTCCTTAGTAACGTAATGCAACCTGTAGTGGTTTGAAGAGGAATGCCCTCCCCATGTACTATATGTTTGAATGCTTGACCCATGGGGTATGGCACAATTATAAGGTATGGCCTTGTTGGAGCAAGGGAGTCACAGTGGAGGTAGGCTTTGAGATCTTTTATATGCTCAATCTATACCCAGTAGGACACACAGTCTCCTTCTGCTGCCTGTGGATCAAGACGTAGAACTCTCAGTTCCTTATTCAGTACCATGTGTGCCTGGATGCTGTCGTGCCTCCCACCCAGATGGTAATAGACTAAAGCTCTGAAACTGTAAGCCAGCCCCAGTGAAATGTTCTCCTCTATAGAAGTTGCCTTGGTCATGGTGTCTCTTCACAGCAATAAAATCCTAAGGCAGAAGGTGATTTCAGGAGTGGGGTATTGCTGAGACAGGCCAGATCACTATAATTTTGATTAGAGGATATGTGGCTTTTTTGGGATTTAGGATTAGGAAATCCATGGGATATTTTAAAATGGGGCTTCATAGGCCACACTAGTAAAAGCATGGAAGAGAGTGGAGCTGAGGGTGATTTGAACTGTAGAGGTCTGGCTCAAGTGGTTTTAGAGAGGAATTTTACTATGTTGTCTAGAAATTGTTCTTATGATATTTTGGTGAAGACTGTGGCTCCGTTTTGCTTTTGTCTAAAGAGTCTGACTAAAGGGGGAAGGGAAGGGATTTGCCGAAACAGCCTAGTATAGAAACAAAAACAAACAAACAAACAAAAAATGGTTCACTCTCATGAAGAACATTTTAATCAAAGGTAGCAAGCTGACAAAAAAAAATACAAAAATGGATGGTTCACAGATTAAAGGGCCACCAGGACGTGAAATGGAGCTAAAGCCAAGGAGATAAACAGATTAAAGATATTAAATGTAACTAAGGAAGTGATGACCTTGGGGCAAGATGGCAAGATCTCACCCAGCTAAGCTTTTATCTTGTGCAAAGGAATCAAACAATCAAACAATAAGTAAGTAAGTAAGTAAGTAAATAAATAAATAAATAAATAAATAAATAAATAAATAAATAGAAAAGTTTAGGTCTGGGCCTGGTTGTACAGACTTTTAATTCCAGAATTCAAGAGACAGAGTCATCCAGGTCTCTGAGCCAGGTCTACAGAGCAAGTTCCATAACAGCCAAGCTTAGGTAGTGAAGGAACCCACTGAAAACCGAAAACTGGTAAAGATCTAGTTAAAAAAGTGGGCCACGTTGCAGTCTCAGCAAGCAGCAGAACTTGGCAGCTCTGCCCACATGGCTTTGATCTTAGAGTCCAGGATAGAACAAAGGGTATATGAAATCTCGCTTGGCAACTAAGGAAAGCTGCTAAGGCCAGGTATGTGTAAGGCCAGATATGTGGCAGAAGCAGATACCTAGAAAAGCCATGTGCCACACTATGAAGCCGTGAAGGTAAAGTCTGGATTGCCTTGCAGATCCCAAGATTTTAATGATGCTAGAGCTCTGAGATAAATAGCAAGAAAAGCTGCTAACAGGTAGTGGAGCCAGCCCAAGAGAAAGAAAAAAAAAAGTGTGTTGCAGTCTACAAGGCTGAAAGGAGTTGGAGATCTGAAGAGCACTTTGACATCAGACATAGAAGTGCAGAGTTTGGAGTTTGCCCAGCTTGTTTTCAGCCGTGCTTTGCTCCAATATTTTCTCACTATGCTCCCTTTCCTTCCTTATGGAAAGGTAATGTATAAGCTGTGCCAATGTATGTTGGAAGTTTGTGATCTGCTTTTTGATTTTATAGATGATTGTAGTTAATATATGGCATGTATATCACAAGAAGACTTTGAACTTTGGACTTTTAAACATGGTTAAGACTGTGATAAACTATGGGGACTTTTGAAGTTGGACTAAATGCATTTTGTTTTATGTTATAGCTATAAGCCTATTGGGGCCAGGGAGTGGAATATAGTGGTTGAATAGGTATGGCTCCCACAAACTCATGTATTTGAATACTTGGCCCATAGCATTATTAGAGGTGTGGCCTTGTTGGAGTAGGTGTGGCCTTGTTGGAGGAAGTGTGTCACTATGGAGGCAGGCATTGAGGTCTCATATATGCTCAAGCTATGCCTAGGGTTACACACAGTCCCCTTCTGTTGCCTTTGAAGCAAGATGTATACCTCTCGGCTTTTTATTTAGCACTATGTCTGCCACCATGCTGCCAAGCCTCCACTGTGATGATAATGGACTAAGCCTCTGAAACTGTAAGCCAGCCCCAATTATTTTTTTTTTCTTTATGAGAGTTGCACTGTGTTGCATAGTGTCTCTACGCAGCAATAAAACCCTAACTAAGACACAACCCATGGTTGTTTCGGTTGAAATATATTCCAATGAAACATCTTTTCTAGAAATTTGACTCACAAGGGCAAAAGTTCAAGGTGAGCTATTTAGTCTTAATCCATCAACAATACGAAAACAAACCAATGAATGAACAAACAAAAAGAATTACAGACCAGCATTAAGAGAGAGGAGAGGCCCTGTGGCAACCCTACCTACACACACTGATATTTGCTTTTTCACTATTATGTTTATTTTATGTGTATTTTTTTGCATTTTGATGCTTTATTTTTATCCCTTAAAGTAAGAGGATGATAAACAATTTAGACATAGATATATAGAAATTGATATAAATCAATTTCTTTTTTATTATTTTTTTAAATTTAAATTTTTTTATTATTACAATTTATTCACTTTGTATCCCAGCTGAAGCCCCCTCCCATGCCACCTACCAATCCCACCCTCCCTCACTCTTCTCCTCCCATGACTCTCCCTTAGCCCACTGATAGGGGAGGTCCTCTTCCCCTTCCATTTGGACAGTCTCATCAGGACTGGCTACATTGTCTGCCTCTGTGGCCTGATAAGGCTGCTGCTCCCCATCAGGGGGAGGTGATCAAAGAGCCAGCCACTGAGTTCATGTCAAAGACAGCTCCTTTTCCTCTTGCTAGGGAACCCACTTGGAGACTGTGCTTCTATGAGCTACATCTAAGCAAGGGGTCTAGGTTATCTCCATGCATGGTCCTTGGTTAGAATATCAGTCTTTGCAAAGATACCTGTACCCAGATTTTTTGGTTCTGTTTCTCTCCTTGTGGAGCTCCTGTCTCCTCCAGGTCTTTCTATCTCCCCATACTCTCATAAGATTTCCTGCACTCTGCCCAAAGTTTGGCTATGAGTCTCAGCATCTGCTTTGATATCCTGATGGGTAGAATCATTCAGAGGTCCTCTATGGTGGGCTCCTGTCCTGCTCCCTGTTTTCTCCCACTTCTGATGTCTAGCTTCTTTAAGAATATAGATTTTATTGTGTTTATCCTGTATTATATGACTAATATCCCCTTATAAGTGAGTATATTCCATATGTATCTTTTTGCTTCTGGGTTACCTAACTCAGGATAATCTCTTCTAGTTCTTGAACAGAACAACAATAGCAGAGGCTCTAAGATCAATAATCAATAAATGGGACCTCATGAAACTTAAAAGCTTCTGTAAATCAAAGAACACTGTCATCAGAACAAAACGACAGCTTACAGATTCGGAAAGGATCTTCACCAACCTTATATCTGACAGAAGGATAATATCCAGAATATATAAAGAACTCAAAAGGTAAACACCAACAAATCAAGTAATCCAAATAAAAATGGGGTACAGAGATAAACAGAATTCTCAATAGAGGAATATCGAATGGCAGAGAAACACTTGAAGAAATGCTCAACATCCTTAGTCATCAGGGAAATGCAAATCAAAACAACACTGAGATTTCACCTAACAGCCATTAGAATGGCTAAGATAAGAAGCTCAGGTGACATGCTGGAGAGGTTGTGGAGAAAAGGGAACCCTCCTCAACTGCTGCTGGGAATGTAAACTTGTAAAACCACATTGGAAATCAATTTGACCCTTTCTCAGAAAATTAGAAATAGTGCTACATCAATATCCAGCTATACCACTCCTAGGCATATATCCAAAAATATGTGCAAGTATAGGACAAAGACATTTGCTCAACCATGTTTGTAGCAGCTTTATAATTAATTAGCCAGAATCTGGACACAACCCAGATATCCCTCAACTGAGGAATGGATACAGAAATTGTAGTACATTTCCACAATGGAATACTACTCAGCATTTACCATCAAGGAAATCATGTTTGTAAGGGTATTTGCTTTCATGTACCTAATACCTCAGAGGCTACAAGAAAGCATCAGATTTCCCAGGACCTGAGTTACAAAGAGTTGTTAGCCACCATTTGGCTACTAGGAATTGAATTTGGGTCCTCTGAAAGAACACCACGTCTAATATATGTTGACCAAGCTCTCCAGCCTAAGTACTGATCATTTGGCATGCACAGATTGTATGATATCTATATTCTAACTTCTTGTCTTTCAACCCTTTGTGTGAATCTAAACTCTGAAGGTACTCTGACATACATGTCCATCTGACATATATGTGACATATGATGACACATATGATTCATCGGCTCTGAAGAAGTAGATTTCTTGTGCAATGAAGAGTAATGCTGTTTTTTTACACTGCCTGAACCAGATGGAGCAACAGATGATTAGAGTAAACCTTAATTAATTGTGTTTTCATGTTTCTTTAGGTCAAGCTGCTGAAAAGAGCTTTTCTACTATAAGGCATTAGTAGAAAAAAAAGTCATATTAAAAAAAATAAGCAAAGGAAGCTATTAGTTTCCCTTTCCTGCTAGCTACTTAATGCATGTCTTTTAGTGTTTTTATGTTGTAGTTTAAAGGTTAGAATTTCTCATATTGTCAATGGTAGAGGGCCTGTTTATAAGAAAAGCAAACAACACATATTGTACGTTTAAACTTTTTATTACATTTATTTGTGTGTGCACGCACATACGTGCATTGGCACATACATAGAGGTCAGAAGACAACCTGCAGTAGTCAGTTTTATTCTATCACATACATGTCATGTATCACATACATGTTAAGTCTTCAGACTTGGTGGCTTTTCCTAAGGATCCCTCTCACCATCCTTCACCTGTACTGTTCTTACAAGAAAGAGGAGGTTTGCATGAAAAACTCTAGAACCGTGAGCAGAGAAATGAATGTTCTCAACCCCTGGGTCATCTCTCCAGCCTATCCTGATAGCCTTTGCCAGTATTTTCTGCTTTCGTCAGGGTATTCCCTATTAAGTTTTATATTGAAGAGTACTCTTGGGAGACTGCTTACCACCATCTAAAATTGGTTTTCTCTTTGACTTAATATAGGTATCATTGCCAGGAGATTAAACTTTCAAATAATATTTGTTTGAAAGCAAAGATGATAATGCAATGCTACATAAACCACAGGGTCTTCTTACAAATAGCTACTCACTTGCCATCTTAGTGGGTTTCAAACACACACAGAAAGTTCTATATTTAGATGTATAAACTGTCAAATATTGCTCAGGTACATTCAAAATAAAGTTATTGTAACATTGGATATTGTTTCTGAAGTACTTTCAATATTCGGCAATGATAGCAAAAACTTCAGGTGTGCTTTTTGTTAAATTTTGTGATTTATGAGGAATATTTATAAACTATTATAACATTATAAAACATTACTTGCATTATCTATCTTTTCTTTAGAGATGAGGAAAATATGGTTTCTATAATCAATAGCCATATATGAACATGTAACTCAGACTATATGTATGTGCTTTGAGATATATTTTACAATTTTAAAGGATTTGTATGTCAATATATAAAGTTATATCTAGATTTCTAAAGCGCTCTCACGCAGAATTAGAAATTCATATTTTTTGTAGACTCTAGAAATGCTCTTTGATTAGCAATGAATAGATCTTGGTAAGCATACTGTGGGTTGAAACTATGAAGTTAAGTCATTCTTACAACACTTACGCTAGTGAACCTCAAACCTTTGCCTAACCTGCTGTGGATGTATTCCAGACACTTGATAGCCTACAGCAAAGAAAATGACATAGCATAAAACCAGTTTTATCATATGATTTTAGCTATCTTTTATGACTTATCAAATCCAGGATACTGAGATGCAATAGAGATGGCGGAGCTCATGGCAACAAGAGCTGTCACTTGCTGCCATGGTAACCCTCCCTCTTTATGGAATACCATGAAGCATATTAGTAGCACAGAAAAGGACAGAATGCAAATCTGAATGTTAAATTATAATAAACGTTGTATAGCACTGCCCTCTGAATTGAAAATGTCCATTCTTGGGGAAGGTTCCTTAAGATTTAAGAAGTCAGTATCTCACATGTTTCAGGAACTCCCTGAAACTTACAGGATTCACAAATCTCCTTTCTCCCCAAGGTTACATAGCAGTGATGGCTGCTGGTAAGATGAATCTCTGACCTATTGAGTCATTGGTAACTAATGGAGAGATCTCCAGGATTGTAGCTTTCATAAATAGATACCACTCTGAGCTTCTTGGGGATAGAACTACTTTTGAGTCATCCATGCACCTGTAAACAACGCTTCATATACATTTTTGGAAGCAACCCAAATATATTTATTGGTTCACTAAGCCGGACATTAATGAAATCCTTACTTTGGTCTGTCATTGGTGCCCTATCTGGAATGTGTACTATGGATTTTTTTCAAGTCTCCTCAAGAAAAGTTAATGCAACGTGAGTGCATTTGACTTTCTAATCATCATAAAAGTCATCTCAGAAACTACTATAAAAGTTAAATTTATGCTTATATGTCAAAGATTTGTCTATTCTAAAAACTGTTCAATTTGGGAAGAACCATTACACCTTTTGTAAAAAGGCAGCAAGTACAAAAACATAACACGGAGCGATCAAGAAAAGTAAATTAATCAGATATAATTTTATTTTTTATTTTTTAATTTTTCTTTATTAATTACACTTTACTCACTTTGTACAGATATAATTTTAAAGCCATTTATTTATTTATTTCAGATTTTAATTGGAACAAACGTGAAAAACATACAGATCTCTGGGATACCTTGTGATATATTGACACTTGTGCAGACTGTGTCATGTTTAAATCAGCTTAAATATGCCTGCCTCCTCAGCTATTTATCAATGCTTTATGAAGAAACGCTTCCGAAAACATTTTTTCTTAGTAAAAAGCTACTATATTTACATTTCAATGATCTTGAAAGGGCGCCTTAATAATGTGATAGATAACACCCCACAATTCCCATGTAAACCATTCTGTGCTGGGTGTCCAACCTCCTGACAACCACGACCCTCAGGATCAAAGTGCCCATTCTTTCAGGGTGTCGACCCTGATTCCCACCCTCACCTCATGCCTACCTACATAGGCACAAATCTACTAACCAAACTTGCCATTTCATAATATCAATTTATGGAGAAGAAAAATGTCTAGATTTACAAATTTAGTACTTCTCAGTAGAAAGTAACTCTTCAAATAAATATGTACATAAATATTTGTAATTAGCACGGCTTACACAGAAAACCAATTTGGAGTGTACTCTGTAAATGAGCACAGGCTGGGGACAACTGGCCTTTCTCTGTAAAAATTGCACAACAATGGAGCACCAGGAGAAGTAAGCATGCACTGTAAATAAATAAGGTTGCCATGGTGATTACAAAAGTGCTGAATAAAATTTAGGGCACTTATCTAGAATTCAATGAGAGTACTTGTCAGATAAACCAGCCGATGTCATGACTCAAAGACCTATCATCTCAACATAGTACATTTCTAGAATCACATGGAAATTATTTTCACATTGTTAAAAAACACATAAATCATAACTTCCTAAATAAAAATCTCAGATACATAGATATATATTTATGATAATACTTCTCAGTTCATTATGGAAACTTGAGTTTTAATATCAGTTTCAGATGTTAAGGGTACTCATGAAAATTTTATCTCCCTTATACTAGCCTTTAAATGTCCATCATTCCTAAATCCAGGACACCTTTTATTAGCCTATTTATGTACTTTGAGCCTGTGTTTTAGATGCGATAGAAAAGAGACACACGTGGAGTTGGAGATGGTGGATAGGTTTATGTTTCAGTTCCTACAGGAAAGAGACTTGCTTGGAGTAGATGGAGTCATTTTCTGTTATTTGCTTCGATTTAAATGTCTGTTAGAGCTTCTTAAGTCCTTATTTCCATGCAACACATAACAGTACTAAATAACTGAAAAAGGTACAAATGTATTTTTTTTATATTTCCAAGCTGTATACTTGCAATTCTGGCAACATTCATAAACCAATAGCTATTTATGTTATTATTTACATATTTATATTCTCATCCAGACATTTTTCTGCAGCACTAAAATCAAACACAAATCTACCTAGCGTCTAAACCTCAATGTTTCTAGCAGATTTCATCATCCTAACTGCATAAACCCGAACTCCTCAAAATGGTCCTAGCTCTTCTTAGGATAAGACAGCCCAACCTCACCAAGATCTTCATCAAGGGGGAGCCCTACTGACACTATTTCTGAAAAGACAGGAGGGAGAAGAAAGGAGAATCAATGAGGTTCTCCCTAATTTCAGCATCTTTGAAGGAGGAATCTTTTTTTTTTTTGAGACTAAATATTTTAGACATTTAAGGTCTTAGGTGTGTTTCAGGTGACTCTGAACAAACTGACTTCCACACTCATCATGATCAACACAAGCTGTGGTCCAAGGGATGCAACCAACAGGCACTCAATAGTTAACACCAGTTTCCTATTCTTCTCGGGCTTCTTTCTTATCAATAACCTATAATCAATAATGTACCTTTTCAAAAGCTCTAAATCATTTAACTTAATTTAAATTGAAATCACTTAATTAATCATTTAACTTTGAAGTTCTTCATAATTTGTACAAGGGTATTGTAGTATAAAATGAAGTAATGGCTGCTTGGGTAGACATCATTTATACACTTTGTACCTATAACTCTCTAGAAGGGAAAACTGTAATCAGGGTATATGGTATGAGAAAAGACTTTTATGTAAAAGTGAAAAGAAAAGGAAATAATAGAAGTAGAAAAAAAAGAATAAAATCACAGTGTTTCTTTAACTCAGAGCTAGGTTAAAGCTCTTAGTGTTTCTGTTTCTGTGAAGAGACACCATGAACGAGGAGCTCTTATAAAGGAAAACATTTAATGGAGTGGGCCTACAGAAATTTCAGAGCTCTGGTCCATTATCATCATGGAGGAAAACATAGCACTGTGGTGGCAGCCATGTGCTAGAAAAGAAGCTGAGAGCTCTTCATCTTGATGCACAGGTAGCAGGAAAAACAAAATCAAAACAAAACAAAGCAAAGCAAAAACACATGTGCCACTGAGCCTGGGCTTAAGCATAGGAGACTTCAAAACCCACCACCTCAATGACACACTTCCTCCAAGAAGACTACCCCCCCAAGAGTGCCACTCTCTATGGGCATATGGGAAACATTTTCATTCAAGTCTCCATAAGTGGTCACTTAGAAAAGCCCAAACGGGAGATGAAGGGTTAGGCTGGGGAGAAAGTCTCAATCAGACTAATTGTTTGCCAGTTTCTCCAGAAGAAAGGGATGTATAACTGACAAGTGTAAGGAAATTCACACAAACTTGTCATTCAGCACAAACCTGTCATTCAGAACACCAAGAAACAGAACCTGGTGTGTGAAGAATTCAATTGCATGCTTATGTCTGGACCCTGCTCAACCTTCAAAACTAGCAGCAACTTTTGGGAAATGTTTTCAGAACATTTAGACATCACCCCCAGAATTTTCAGAAGAGAACAGGGGTAAGTGGAAAAGAGAAACCCAAGGGAAATTGGATGAGTAATTAGCTCTGAAGTTGCAGATACTTTGGTCACTACTGATTTGATGACTAGGAATATTTTGTTTCAGGAGGAATGCATTAGATTTTATGCTTTCATATGGAACAACTGACAGGTATTCTAAATTGTCAATTAAAACAACCAGCCACATTGCTGAGCAATGGAGAGGATAGGGTGGGACATCCTGGTCCAGAGTGGGAGGAAGAGGACGGAAGTAGGAGAGAAAGGGAAGGAGAATCTGGAGAAGAGGTCTTAGAACCACACGGAGAAATGAACCGGACATAAGATATAATGGGTGAAGCAACTATAATGGGTGCATCTGAATGGTAGGAAACTATGTGGGTTTGGAGGTTTAGGATGGAGTAACTATTGCCCAGCATTGTGCTCTAGGTTAATTAAATAAATCCTAGGCTCTGTGGTGATTTGGTTTTACAGATGTTTTGGAATAACCACTATTTTACTAAAAGATGACTCAATAATAAATATTTATATCCAACAACAAATGGCAATAATACATACAGAAGATGGGAAAACACAGAGTGGTGTGATGGAGAGAAGATCTGGTTTACTACAGCTATTGTAGTTTGCTTGCCTTCCTGCCCCGGCTGCTATTTCCATGAAACTTTGGGGAGTAAACCGGGTTATCTCTAAGAGGATAGGCTGTATTCAGACCATCACACTCCAGAACAATATGTGCTCAGTCTCCATATTTTATAATTTCTCTGCTCCTCTTTCCTGCCCAATGGAGGCTTTTTCTCTCTGCCTGATTAGGCTACCCTCCTTCAACTCCCACCACCCCGAGAAATTTAGAGTATATAAACACCCATTGTATGTTTTAACACCATGTAGGGATGCTAGAACTATAGTGACATAGAACAGTGAGTAGGTAAAGACATTTAGGACTGCACTAGAAAACACTAGGAATACACATTTTGAATAAAATTGTGGTTGACTGAAAAAAATTATCTTACAGCATAGATCCAACTTTTATCATTTCCAATTTCCAATTCAGTGGTGGGTAAATAATAAAACATATCTTGATACCTGCTGCTTGCTTTAGACTACAATAAAGGCTACCTTTTGCATGAAAAAACACAAACATTACATGAAGATTAATAGTATTTGTGGTAATAGTGAAAGGTAATTTGTTTAGTGTCTATCCAACCCTATGATGTTTTCTACATAGTAACCTTAATGTATTTTAGTAATTGTTTTATTAAATAAAATGATGGTTTACAGGTGAAAAAAAGTAGCAGGCATAATTACTTTTAACCCAGCACGTAGCCTAAAAGAGGTTCCAAACAACATACAAAATCCTCTGGTGACACGAATAGAATGAGCAAAGGCAGAAGCGGAGATGGGAAGGAGGAGCAGGGAAGACTGGACCGTTGGTGGTAAGCCTCAGGACTTTGCTCCCAGTGAACATTCAGAAACTAAGCGGCACTGTAAGAGATGACACACGTCCCCAGGTTAGGTGTGAGTCTGCTAAAAGTTGTTCCTGTGACTAGAAGGAACAGGGAGGGTAGACCCTAGTGCTAAGAAAACTGTCATCCATCAAAGAACACGAGGGGGAATCTGAAACACTATCTATGCGGCAGTTAATATGCAGATTAGTTGAAAGAGTACCAAGGCTAGGACACATAGCAGCAGGTGGACACAGACAATGGAATCCCCTCCTAACCATGGAACAAAGTGAGGACCATGTTTTAGCATTTGATAACGTGTTCACCTGTCTCCCACATCAGGGAATATACTATGAATATATGAGTTTACAAATAAAATGCTCGTGAGCTGGGAGCACAGAGGAGGTTTAGAAAGGGGAGAAGGAGTTCAAGCTGCAGTTGAGAAAAATGGAAGATGCCAGGCTCAGTGGCACACGCCTGTAATCCCAGTACTCTGGGAAGCACAGGCAGGGAGATCTCTGTGAGGTGGAGGCCAGCTTGGTCTATAAAGTGAGTCCAGGACAGCCAAGGCTATACAGAGAAATTATATCTCTCACAAACAAACAAACAAACAAACAAACAAAAACACAAATGACAAAATGAAAAGAAAGAAAAAAGAAAAATGGAAGAGACAAGACAATATGAAAGGCAGACAATCAACATTTTGGAATAAAGAAATATAAACACAGACATCAAATTAAAGAAAAGGTCTTATTTTGAAAAAAAGAAAATCAAGTTTAAAAATGCATATTTATATATTTACCAGAGATAAACTGATAAAAATTAAAAAAAAAAAAAGCCGAAGGAAGAAAATACAGCTGAGTAGAAAGTTTTGGAGAAAGAAACAACCAGGAGGGATAAATGAGAGAATTGCCAAGAAATCATGGCATAAAAAAGTACACATAGTAAGTGTAGAAAAAAATGGTAAATTAAGATCATTTAATTTATACTTAATAAGAGATTCACAAATAGAAACTTCTGGAAGAAATGTCTGACAGAGGGACAATATCCAGCGTCGGGTCTGGAGCTCAGCTGGTAAAGTGCGTGCTTGTACACAAATGAACAGGATCTTTAAGCCAGGGTGAGGGTGCAGGCCTGCTAGGCCAGCAGGCAGACGAAGGAAGAAGAACCCCAACTTCAAAACCATTTTCTGCTAGTAGGAATTCCAGGCCAGCCTGAACTACATGGAACCAGTTCAAACAGAACAAACAGACAAAAAATTGTCATCATTACAAATCGCATAAGAAATGCTTATGTTTTCAATTTGAAAGCCCAGATTCCTGTTCAGGAGAAAACAAGACTGCTATCTGTAACTCCATTTTGGCAATGCCACAGAACAGCTTGGAAGCTCATTTTTTCACAAGCTATGAGCATGCAGGAAAGAATTTTTCTATGGAAGTTATAGGAAATGTTCTCACTATTGCTGGGTGAGTTTTTGCTTCCAGTGTGGATTGGAAAACACAAAGGAAATATAATTTATAGTAATTGTTAGTCATTATAGCCACATGTGCTTTCAAAAAAATTATAATTTTCCCCTAGAGTGGCCCAATTTTAATCCGAGCAAAGAATCCCCAAATACAAGTATAAGAAAAATGAGGAGCTTAGAGTAAATGCTCTCCAAAGACACCAGCGGAAAGCAGTGGGGCTGCCGCACAGACAGGAGTGGTTCATTCTTTACAAAGCCTCCACGCTGGTTTACAGGGAGGAGGGGAAGGGCGAGTATACATTCCCACCAGCAGGCTGTGAGCGCATTTTCATACCCTGGGAGATAACTCACCCATTTTAACTAGAATCTCACCGCAATGGAGCCACCGGGCTGCTTTCTCACTCTGGATGTGAGCCCCTGGTAGAATGAGTACTTGCTTTCTTCCTCTTTCTCCAAAGTCATCTTTTTGCTTTGTTCAAGATCCTTGTTTTTTTGTTTGTTTGTTTGTTTGTTTTTTGGATTGTAAATACTAAATAATAAGAACAATAACTGATATGATCAATCTTCACCAATGTAGTTGTACAATAAATCTCAAACCAATTATGTATCTATTAAGAAACAGAGTTTGGGCACTCGGGTCCACTTCTGCTCTCCTCAGTGAGATCTCATCCAGCTCAGATCTGTGCAGGCCCTGTGCTCAGTTGTGTGCCTGTCAGTCCTGTTGTATCTAGATGCTTCCATCTGCAGTAGACGGGAACATATACAGAGACCTACAGCTAGATAACGTGCAGAGAGTGCGAAGCCTTGGAACCCTCAGTCCCAAATGGATGTCTCCACTAAACGCTTCCTCTCAGGGATCAAGGAACCGTGAGGAGGAGACAGTACAAAGAGTGTAAGAGCTAGAGGGGACGAGAGAGAGCAGGGGAGCAAGGCCTAGACACACCAGGCTGGTGCACACGGACTCACAGAGACTGTGGGAGCATGCACAGGACCTCACAGGTCCAGGCCAGACCTGGCTCCAGGACCGGGAGTAGAAGTAGACACAAGCTCCCACCTGTAGCCCAGAAGGTAGGTCCAACTCACAACAGCTCATAAAGGAAAATTAGCTTTCTCTATTACAGTCTCACAGGGTATACAAGCCACACCTTACAAAGGCAGACCCCAGGCCAAGCAGATGGCCAACAAAAAAATGATATTTTTTTAAAGTTTTTTTTTTTTTTTTGTCACATAATGCTTTTTTCTTGGAATTTTTTTCCCTTACAAATATCTTGCTTATACATTATGGTCTCTAATTTTGTTTTTCATGGGTTTTCTGTGTGTGTGATTATGTGCGTGTGTCTCCAAAACTGCATGTGCTCCTTTCTTTGGCAGTTTTCCTCTATTTTCTATATGGTGGGTTTTGTCTTATTCTGGTTAGTTATTTTTAATTTACTATTATTTTGATTTTTAGGTGTTTACTTGCATTCTGATACGAGAATGAAATAGTGTAGATTGGATGGGGTGTGAGTAGAGAGGATGTAGGCAGAATGTAAGCATGGAAGACCATAACCAGATATATTGTGTAAAATAAACTATTTTCAATAAAAAAATAATGCCTGAGTATAAAATATATTACATGTTTATCTAAAGATAAGCATGCAAACAAAGTATGTCAAAATATTTTCCATTGAGATTGGGAAGGAATATTTACTGGGATTTCTGTTACACACATAAAGGAAAGCAATCTTAAAATATGAAAATTATTCAGAATTTTGCATTACTAATATATTGCAAGTTTTTTGGTGTTAAGTGGAAGGAGGCAATTTTGTATATACACAAAATCCAAAGCAATCTATAAAAAAGTGCTAAATGAAATCAACAACTCTGGGGCGTCCACTTACACAAGTATTTGCAATCACCCATGTCAGGCTCAACATCTATGAATCAGAAGATGACGTGTGGAGAAGGCCTCCCAAGGCCCCAGCCCTATACCAGGGCCTTTTAGAAGCTAATGGCTGACAAGAGGAGAAAAGGAAATTTGCTCTAGGAATATGGCTTCTGGCAGATTGTTTGTGGCTCAGGGGATGGTTCCAGATGCTTGCATATATGGTCAGCACTGATGACAATAATGACAATAACAGCGAGGACATGAAGTTGGAAGGAAGACAAGTTGGTGGAACTGCATATAAGTTGGACCAAGGTAGTGTTGAGTGGGGAAGATTAAAGTACATTGCTTTCTGTTGAAAACTCAAACAAATAAACATTATTTGACACATAAAAATCTTAAATATAAAACTTTTTACAGAAAAGAATTTTTATGAATAAATATAAAACAACATGAAGTAAGGATGCTAACTAAAATTTTTTCAGACCACTATTTTGACAACTATACATCCTCATGGAAGAGAAATAAAGAAAACTTAAATAAACACAAAGATTCATCATGATCAAGAACTTGGAAAATGTTGTATTGTAATAACATTAAATAAAAACCCAAGATGCAGGAAACTGTCAATCAAGTTCACTAAATGATTATTTTGGGAGGAAAACAAAGTTGAAGCTAAAATATTCATGAAAATCTAATTACACAAGGGTGCCAAAGTATCTTACAGTTATACAAGGATGATGTATACAGAAGTAATATTTGTAAAATGGAGATAAAGGCCTATGTATATGCTGTATACATATTAAGATAGAATATTAGAAATGATTGAAACAAAAAATTATTACAAACACTGATTTACACATACTGACTAGATTTTGGTTAAAGAGAACTTAATAAAAAACTTTTAAAGTTTATGCTAGGTCAAAATAATTTAGATTGTAGACCTCGATCTAAAACTAAGAATGTAGTCCCACAGATGATGTGTTAAAGTACTAACTGTGAAATATAAAGTAATGAGGGATTCAAAGTTATTCTACTGTAATATAGTTTGACTTTAGAGCAGGAAAAGAATTTTAAACAGTTGTATAAAAACCTACTGGCCATAAAATATTACACTTATGACCAAGAATCTTATTTTTAAATTGATAAAATTAAGAGACTTAAAAATGAAAGTGGAAGGTTCCAAAGGAGGATATGAAATACACATGTGAATGGCAAGGTCCATATTTCAGAGAAATTAAGGTTCTTCAGATCAATAAGAACAAGAAAGAAAACTGAAAATAGTCAAGTTAATTGGTAAAGCATTTCACAGAGACAGTGTGTGAATCTTCAATAATAAATATATTAAATATGACTCACCTCATTAATAGCCAATAAAATAAAACTGAGATAATAATTAAATGCCATCACACACAAAAAGTCTAAAATTGGTTCTTTGATATATACTATGAGACTCATATGCCTCTAAATTCTCATATGCTCCTGAGAACAGTGCTAAATTATTATACCCATTTCAAAAAAAATGGTCAGTCATTTTCCAGGAAAGCTGGGCATATATACTAATCAAGACCTAGTAATTGTACTCCCTGATATAGGCCAAACAAAGCAATGCATTAATGATGACCAAAAGAAAAAAAAATTGATTCAAGACTCCAAACTGAGATAATGCAAGTACCAACAAAAGTACAATGAGTAGATAAAATGGATCAGTGTTCTATGATTTATAGACATGTGGCAATCCGTTTAAGAAAGAACTGTGTTCGCAAAGACAAATATGACAAATGTATGAGCATGAAAAATAAGCACCATATAAAAAATGTTCTATGTACTTCTATATATGAATGGTGGGAAGAAAAACAAATAAATACGAAGAATGTGTGTTCAGTTTGTGAACAGAAAAGTATAAACCAGGGTCTGGCTTCCGCAGAAGTTAAGGCACCTGTGTTCTGTAGAGAAAAAGATACAATGTTTGAGAAATAGAGGGAGGCACTTGCCTTTTATTACCTGTTCACATGGGAGGTGAAAAGCTACTAGAAAGTCTTGAATCCATGTAGAATTTTATGTGCCATTTGGGACTGAAAGCTCTACCTCCATTCCCAGAGGTCCACTCTGGGTCCTTCTGGGTAAGCCTAGGAATGGCGAGCTCTGTCCTGTTCACTGTGCACACCATTGCCTGGCCCACAGCTCTACCTGCATTCCGAGAGAATTGCTCCCATCTGGGAGTACCAGAGGCCTGCTACCATCAGTGACTGCTAGAGGCCTACTGCCATCTGGTACTACCAGAGGCCTGCTATCACTTGGGACTACCAGAGTACTCTCAAAGGCAGTAAAGTGCATTTGCTCCCCTGAGCTCCATTTTTTGGAGGCCTGCCAAGTCCAGAGACAATGAGATGGCTAAAGGCCAGCATAAAAACCTAATCAATAAGATCCAGGGAAATATGGCATCACAAGAATCTGGATATCTTACTACAACAAGCCCTGTATATTTTACCACAAATGAAGAACAAGAAAATGACCTTAATTCCAATCTTATGAAGATGATAGAGGCATTTGAAGAGAAAAATGAATAAATCCCTTAAAGAAAGACAGAAAAGAAAAGACAAACAAACAAGTGAATAACATAAAACTATTCAAGGCCTGAAAGTGGATATAGAAGCAATAAAAAAACACAAACTGAAGGGATCCTGGAGATAGAAAGCCTAGGGAAGAAAACAGGAACTACACATACAAGCATCACTAACAGAATACAAGAGATAAAAGGGAGAACCTCAGGTTAGAAAATAATACTGAAGAAATTAATACTTTGGTCAAAGAAAATGTTAAACCTAAAAGTGTCTGATACAAAGCAGCCAAGAAATCTGGGACAACATGAAAAGACAAAATGAAAGAATAATAGGAACAGTAGAAGGAGAAGATTCTCAGCTCTAAGGCCCAGAAAATATGTTCAACAAAATCAGAGAAAAGTGGACTTGGAAAGGGGCAGGGAGGAGATGAGGTTGGGAGAGTGGGATTGGAATAGAGAGAGTGAGCAGGATACAGCAGGGATACAAAGTTAACAAACTGTGACTAGTATTAAAAAAATAAAACTTATAAAAAATCTTACTGTGTAAAAAAAAAGTCCTCAGTCTAAAGAATGATATGCCTATAAACATCAAGAAGCTTATAAAATATCAAATAAATTGGACCAGCACAGAAAATCCTCCTAACATACTAATTTAAATACTAAACGCACAGAACAAAGAAAGAATATTAAAAGCAGCAAGAAGAAAAAAGACCAAGTAATATATAAAGGCAGACTTAGCAGAATTACACCTGACTTCTCAACAGAGACTATAAAGCCAGAAGGGCCCAGGAAGATATATTGCAGATTCTAAGAGACCACAGATGTTAGCTCAGACTACTATACCCAGCAAAAACTTTAATCCCCATGGATGGAGAAAACAAGATATTCCACAACTAAACCAAGTTTATTATCTATAGATCAAGCCCTACAGAATATACTAGAAGGAAAACTATAACACAGGTAAGTTAACTACACCCAAGAAAACACTGGAAATAAATAACCCCACACTAGCAAAACCAAAAGAAGATTCTGTCTCCCTCACTCTCTTTCTCTGACTGTCTTCCACCACAAACATCAAAATAACAGGAATTAACAATCATTGGTGATTAATATCTCTCAACGTCAATTAATTCAATTCCCCAATAAAAAGACATAGACTAACAGAATGGTTGTGAAACAGGATACTGCATAAAAGGAACACACCGCAGCAAAAAAGATAGATATTACCTCAGAGTAAAGGGCTGGAAAAAGATTTTACAAGCAAACAACGCTCCCCCCCCCCGAAAAAAAACATGGTGTAGTAGCAATTGTAGTATCTAATAAAATAGACTTTCAACCAAAATTAATCAAAAGAGATGAGGAAAGACACTTCATACACATCAAAGGAAAAGTCCACCAAGATGAAAGCTCAATTCTGAACATCTATGCCCCAAATGCAAGGATACCCATGAATGTGTAGAAGAAACTTAGAAACATTACTAAAGCGTAAATCACACATTGAACCTAACACATTAATAGTGGGAGAATTCAACACATTTCTCTCACCAATGTATGGGTCATAGAGTTAGAAACCAAACAGAAATAATGAAACCAGCCAATGTTATGAATCAAATGGACCTAATAGATATCTACATAACAGTCCATCCAAATAGAAAAGAATATACCTTCTTCTCGGCACTTCATGGAATCTTCTAAAAAAGTTGAAAATATAGTCAGTAACAAAGTAAGAATCAACAGATACCAGAAAATTGAAATAATGCCTTGTATCTTATCAGATCATTATGGATTAAAGCTGCACTTCAACAACAATAGAAACAACAGAAAGCCTACAAACTCTCTACTCAGTGACCACTGGGGCCAGGGAAGGAATAAAAAAAGGAATTAAATAACTTTGTTTGTTGTTTTTTGTTTTTAATTAAATTTTTATTTTTTATATTAAGTATAGTTTATTCACTTTGAATCCCAGCTGTAGCCCCCTCCCTCATTCCATCCCAATTCCTCCCTCATCTCCTCCCATGCCCTTCTCCCAGTCCACCGGTAGGGGAGGTACTCCTCCCCTTCTATCTGACCCTAGCTTATCAGGTCTCATCAAAACTGGCTGCATTGTCCTTCTCTGTGGCCTGCAATGCTGCTCCCCCATCAGAGCGAGGCAGTCAAAGAGCTAGCCACTGAGTTCATGTTAGAAACAGTCCCTGTTCCCCTTACTAGGAGAGCCACTTGGATACTGAGCTGCCATGGGCTACATCTGAGCAGGGGTTCTAGGTTATATCCATGAATGGTCTTTGGTTGGAGTATCAGTCTCAGAAAAGACCCCTGTGCCCAGATATTTTGGTACTGTTGCTCTCTTTGTGGAGCTCCTGTTCTCTCCAGGTCTTTCTATCTCCCCCTTCTTTCATAAGATTCCCTGCACTCTGCCCAAAGTTTAGCTATGAGTCTCAGTAACTGTTTTGATACACTGCTGGGTAGAGTCTCACTCAGAAAGGCAAACAGGGCAGACATTGGAAGAAAGAGAAAACAGGAAGCAGGACAGGAGCCTACCACAGAGGGTCTCTGAAAGACTCTGCCTAGCAGTGTATCCAAGAAGATACTGAGACTCATAAACAAACTTTGGGAATTAAATGCTTTTAGAGGCCCTCTCTAGTAGGCTCCTGTCCTATACCCCATCTTCTTCCGCATCTGATGTCTATCCTGTTTGCCTTTCTGAATGACAATTAAGCATCTTCCTTAAGGCCCTCCTTGTTGTTTAGCTTCTTTCGGACTATACATTTAGTATGTTTATCCAATATCATATGGCTAATAAGTGAGTATATACCCTATATGTCTTTCTGCTTCTGGGTTACCTCACTCAGGTTGATCTTTTCTCTTTATCTATTTGCCTAAGAATCTACCTAGCAGGGTATCAAAGCAGATGCTGAGACACATAGTCAAACTTTGGGCAGAGTGCAGGGAATCTTATGGAAGAACAGGGGGATAAAAAGGCCTGGAAGGGACAGGAGGTCATAAGGAGACCAACAGAGCCAAAAAACTAGACCCAGGGAGGCCTGCAGAAATTGATGCACCAACCAAGGACCACCCAAGGAGAGGATCTAGTCCCACTGCTCAGCAGTAGATCATAGTCAACTCAGTCTCCAAGGAAGTTCCCTAGTAAGTGGAGCAGAGGCTGTCTCTGTCATGGACTCCGTGCCATTCTCTTTGATCACCTCCCCCTGGTGTGTGTGGGGCAGCCTTGCCCGGCCACAGAGGAAGACAAAGCAGCCAGTCCTGATGAGACCTGATAGGCTAGGGTCAGATAGCAGGGGAGGAGGACCTCTCTTATCAGTGAACTAGGGGAAGGACATAGGGGAAAAAGAGGGAGGGAAGGTGGGACTGTGAGGAGATGAGAGAGAGGTCTACAGCTGAGCTACAAAATGAATAAACTGTAATAAAAATATATCAATAAAAAACAAAAAAAGGAATTAAAGACTTTCTAGAATTCAATGAAACTGAAGGCACAACATACCCAAACATATGGGATACAATTAAAGCTGTGCTAAGAGGAAAGTTCATTAGCACTAAGTACCCTTATAAAGCAATTGGTTAGATCTCACACAGGAGCAATTGAGAAGCATACCTGAAAACTCTAGAACCAAAAGTAGCAAGCACACCAAAGAGGAGTAGATAGCAAGGAAATAATCAGGCTCAGGGTTGAAATCAATAAATTAGAAACAAAGAGGTCAATACAAAGAATCAACAAAACCAGATTAATTTGATAAAGGACTATAGGAAGTATTTTTAACTTCCAAAGACTTGGGGTTTTTTTTGTCCTTCAGTATATCAGAAGATGGTATTTATTAGTGTGATAGAAGGTTGCACACATGGTTCCATGAATAAGAGAATTTTCTGCATAATTATTAGCTAAAAATACAGTAATCTGGCAACAGAGACAGAATAAACTATCAGGATTGGTGATCATCAGCCTCCAGAGTCAATGAGAGACCCTG
The DNA here is from genome assembly GCF_907164565.1 of Psammomys obesus. NCBI lineage: Eukaryota > Metazoa > Chordata > Mammalia > Rodentia > Muridae > Psammomys > Psammomys obesus. The sequence goes on along the minus strand of NW_026585698.1, from coordinate 12,238,471 downwards.
TGTCATTGGAATACTGATAACAGTGAAGGAGCAGGAGTCTCAGTATACTGCTCCAGCTTTGTGAATGGGCAGACACATGCACACACAAACACACATACACAATGTAGTGGAATACAGAACTACATAAATAGGACATGCAAATCGAATGCATGGTTTAGACGTGAGACAGAACAAAGCATAAGGTTTGCCTTCTACCAAAGTCTTAGTGAAGGAAGAGTTAAAGACATAAGTTAGAATTGTAATTTCCACTTGGATCCAAATTGTCTGGTAAAAGCACACAGCTGAATTTCTGGTTCTCAGTGCAGCTGAAGCCATAGGTGCAATATTGAAATACTCTTTGAAGTCCTCAAGAAGTACTTTTAAGGAGTATAAGTAGGTATGGAAAAAGGCATTAATGATACCTTGTAGAGCTAAGACATTCACTTTTTCAAAAGTGAGGGGGGACAAGGAATTTAGATAACTAATTAGTTTCAAAATCTCATTGTATATAGGAAACAAATTGAAAGGGTACTAAGTAATTTGTCTCAAAAAGTTCTGCTCTATTCATCTTTGTTATTCCCCAACGATATGTAAAACTGGAAAACATAAAGATACAGAGAGAGAGAGAGAGAGAGAGACAGAGAGAGATAGGAGATCTGGCACCAGATAACTTACTGTAACTTTAATACATGGGAACTCCATAATGTAGTTTCTATATTATAAACTCTTACATTTCCTGGAGTCAACTTCTCTATTTCTCTCTAATGAGATCTCACAACTATTGTAAACTGTAACTCTATAACCTTAATAAACAACATCAGATCTCCTTATAAATTCACATGTTATTATACTTATTAAAATTCAAGAGTTAAAAATAAAAAGCATTTAATAGCCAGTCATTTGAGCTGTTTGCACTTGACATTAGCATTCAGCATTCCTCAGAGCTCCAAAATGATAAACATAAGATTTTGTTTGTTTAAGAAACCATGGGTATCTGCCTCACCTCGGCCATTATTATTAGGCTTCTCTGATGAAATCTGCACACACAAAGCTACTTTAACACATAAAAACAGTGCCCAAAGAACACTTCACGCTTATGAAGAATGACTTGGGGCAGAAGTAACTGATCTAATTCTTATCTTGATGACATAAATGATCTAGCTGCCTTTTACTGCTTGTGTGTACAGTTCCACTGAGCACTAAAGAGATTCAAGGCTGTCAAACACTAACACATCATTTAGAAATTACACCAGGTTAATGACGCACACTGTAGTACCAGCAACCAGGACATGGAGGCAGAAGGATCAGAAGCGGCTGTTTCCCACATGGACTCAGTGGCCAGTTCTTTGACCACCTCCCTCTGGTGAGGTGGCTTAACTAGGCCACAAAAGAAGATCCAGGCAGTCCTGATGAGACCTGATAGGCTAAGGTCAGACAGTAGGGGAGGAGGACCTCCCGGGAGGGTGGGACTGGGAGGAGATAATGGAGGGGCTACAGCAGGGATACAAAGTTGTAATAATAATAATAATAATAATAATAATAATAATAATAATAATAATAATATTTCAAGGTTATCCTCAGCTACATAGTGAGCTTCAAGCCAACTGGGAATATATGAGGCTTCTGTTTCAAAACAAGTTTTATTTAAGTCTCAAACAAAATAAAAAGAAATTATTACAACTATTATGTTACAAGGAAATTGGAAAGTTCCCTGTAATCACAGTAGAAATTACATTGTTTCCCTGAGAATAATCTTGGAAGAACACATAAGTACCCTTATGTGTCACATCCACACACTGGGTCAAAAGAGCACAAGGAAAATTCTGTTCTGAATCAAGTGAGAAGGTGTTTTATACAAAGTGATTAAAAGTGAGGCTGGTTAAGTATTTTTTTTAATTCTTTATTAATTATACTTTATTCACTTTGTATCCTCCCCCTTGTAGTTCCCTCCCTCCTCCTTTCCTAATCCCTCCCTTTCTCCACCCTCTGCATGCATGCCCCTCCCCAAGTCCACTGATAGGGGAGGACTTCTTTTCCTTCTTTCTGATCCTAGTCAATTAGGTCTCATCGGGAGTGGCTGCATTGTCTTCTTCTGTGGCCTGGTAACACTGCTTCCCCCTCACAGAAAGGTAATTAAAGAGCAGGCCAATCAGTTCATATCAAAGACAGTCCCTGTTCCTATTACAATGGAACCCACTTGGATACTGAACTGCCATGGGCTACATCTGTGTAGGGGTCTTAGGTTATTTCCATGCATAGTCCTTGGTTGGAGTATCAGTCTCAGGAAAGACCCCTGTGCTCAGAGTTTTTGGTTCTGTTGCTCTCCTTGTGGTGTTCCTGAACTGTCCAGATCTACTGTTTCCCACTTCTTTCCTAAGATTCCCTGCACTCCGCCCAAAGGTTGGCCATAAGTCTCATTGATAGTCTGCAGGGCAGGGCCTTTCAGAGGTCCTCTGTGTCAGGCTCCTGACTTGTTCCCTCTTTTCTCCTTCTTCTGATGTCCATCCTCTTTGCCTTTCTGGATAGGGATTGAGCATTTTAGCAAGAATCCTCCCTCTTCATTAGTTTCTTTATGTGTACAGATTTTAGTAGGTTTATCCTATATTATACATCTATATGAGTGAGTATATACTGTGTGTGTCTTTCTGCTTCTGGGACAGCTCATTCAGGATGATCTTTTCCTCAACCATACCTTTATTTTTGTCCCCAGATGATACCAACCCTTATCCTATTTAATTGATTTGAATATTTCAAAAATTATTTTAATTTTACTGGAGAAATGACAATAAGATTTCTTTAGTAAAAGGAAAAAAACATGTATATGTCTATGAACAAAAACATCTTTTCTTTTGTACCTCCTGAAAATAAGAGGATAACTTTCTAACTCCTAACAGGGGACATGATACTGAAAATCAGACTCTGTAAAGGTGGAGATTGCACAAAGGCCCAATGGAGGCAGGTCCCCAGTACAGATGTCACAGACAAACCAACGTGAGGGGAGGGCCTGCAGACAAGAGCTGAGGCTCATAAGTCTCCTTCTTTCCACTCTACACAGTTCTTCACACAGACCCTCAAAGAGTGAGATTTGCCAAGAGGACATGACCTCTTGATAGACAATTTAACATTCTTTAATAATCAAAAGGTTTGTTTCAATTAATGTAATAATCATAATAATCTCCAATTTGGTTCATTTTCCTACATGTGTCATAAGTTCATTTTTTTTCCTCATAGCTGAACAAAGTTTAATTCTATATATGTGTTGCATTTTATTTATCCATTCGTCAGTTGAGGGACATCTAGGCTGGGTCCATTTTCCTGACTATTGAGAATCATACAGAGATAAACATGGATGCAAAAGCATTCATTGTGTACATTAACTGAGAGAAAAGAAGGTATAAGGTCAGACTCAGAAAAACAAATAGTTTTTGCCTTTCTGCTTATAAGGAATTCAGAATTAAACATATATATTTGTGTGCATATATGTTTATTAAGTTCAGGAAACTGAAAGGCTACCATGTTTGAAGGTGAGCTCTTAAGGGAAGTAGAGGATCGAAAGCAGCAGAACATAATGGGACAGAAAATCAGATAGAAGAAACCATCTGGAGGCATACTTGGTGAGTGGAGTGAATAAGAACAAAACAAATTAAGCAAATTAAGGAAAATACTACAAGGAAACTCAATAATTTGGATGCTAACTTTAACACTTAAGAAAAATGAGATACATTAAAGAAAAATGTAAAGTGCATATTATCAAAAGGATTAAAGAGAAAAAAGTACATATTGGCTAGGCCTGGTGTTGCACACCTATAACTCTAGCACTTGATAGGTAGACGCAGGCACAGGTGGATCATTGTGAGTTCAAGGCCAGATTATCTACAAAGTGAATCTAGGACAAGCCTACACAGAGAAACCTTGTCTAGAAAAACCTAAAATATAAAAACAAAAAAACCAAACCAAAAACCAAATACACTACATCTGTTAGAAGAAAAAGTGGGGAAGAGCCTGGATCTCATTGGCACAAGAGACAACTTCCTGAACAGAACACCAACAGCATAAGCTCTAAGAGCAACAATCAATAAATGGGACCTCATGAAACTGAAAAGCTTCTGTAAAGCAAAGGACACTGTCGTCAGAACAAAACAACAGTCTACAGACTGGGAAAGAATCTTCACCAAAACTATATCTGACAGAGAGCTAATATCCAGAACATAAAAAGAACTCAAGAAGTTAAACGCAACAAATCAAGTAATCCAATTTAAAAATGGGTTACAGAACTAAACAGAGAATTCTCAACAGAGGAATATTGAATGGCAGAAAAACACTTAAAGAAATGTTCAATGTCTTTAGTCATCATGGAAGTGCAAATCAAGATGACCCTGAGATTTCAACTTGCACCTATCAGAATGGCTAAAATAAAAAAACTCAAGTGACAATATATGCTGGAAAGGAGGTGGAGAAAGGGGAACCCTCCTCCATTGCTGGAGGGAATGTAAACTTGTACAACTTTGGACCTCAATCTGGTGCCTTCTCAGACAGTTAGGAATAGTACTTCTTCAGCTATACCACTCCTAGGCATATATCCAAAATATGCTCAAGTACACAGTGAGGACATTTGCTCAACCATGTTCATAGCAGCTTTATTTGTAATAGCCAGAATCTGGAAACAACCCAGATGTCCCTCAGAGGAGGAAAGGATACAGAAATTGTGGTACATTTTCGCAACGAAATACTACTCAGCAATTAAAAACAAGGAAATCCCTGCACTCTGCCCAAAGGTTGCCCATAAGTCTCAGCATCTATGTTGATAGTCTGCAGGGCAGAGCTTTTCAGAGGTCCTCTGTGTCAGGCTCCTGACTTGTTTCCTCTTTTCTCCTTCTTCTGATGTCCAGCCTGTTTGCATTTCTGGATAGGAATTGAGAGTGCAGGGAATCTTAGTAAAGAAGTGGGAAACAGTAATATCTGGAGAGGACAGGAACTCCACAAGGAGAGCAACAGAACCAAAAAATCTGAGCACAGTGGTCTTTCCTGAGACTGCTATTCCACCCAAGGACTATGCATGGAGATAACCTAAGACCCCTGCACAGAAGTAGCCCATGGCAGTTCAGTATCCAAGTGGATTCCATTGTGATAGGAACAGGGACTGTCTCTGACATGAACTGATTGGCCTGCTCTTTAATTACCTCCCCCTGAGGGGGAAGCAGTGTTACCAGGCCACAGAAGAAGACAACTCAGCCACTCCTGATGAGACCTAATTGACTAGGATCAGAAGGAAGGAAAAGAAGTCCTCCCCTATCAGTGGACTTGGGGAGGGGCATGCATGCAGAGGGTGGAGGAAGGGAGGGATTGGGATGGGAGGAAGGAGGGAACCACGGGGGGGGGGATACAAAGTGAATAAAGGGTAATTAATAAATAAAAAAAGCTTCATGACACATTAAAACCTCCAAAGATAAAAGAAAAAAAAAAAAAAAAAACAAGGAAATCATTAAATTTGCAGCAAATGGTGGGAACTAGAAAAGATCATCCTATGTGAAGTAACCCAGAAACAGAAAGACACACATGGTATATATTAACTTATAAGTGGCTATTAGACATATAATATAGGATAGTCATACTAAAATCTGTACAGCTAAAGAAGTTAAGCAAGAAGGAGGACCCTGTGTAAGATGATCAGTCTTATGCAGAATGCCAAACAGGATGGACATCGGAAGAGGGAGAAAACACAGAACAGGACAGGAACCTACCACAGAGGGCCTCTGGAAGACTCTACCAACAGGGTATCAAAGCAGATGCTGAGAGTTATGGCCAAACTTTGGTCAGTGTGCAGGGAATCTTATGAAAGAAGGGGGAGATAGAAAGACCTGGAGGGGATAGGAGCTCCACAAGGAGAGCAACAGAACTAAGAAAGCTGGGTTCAGGGGTCTTTTCTGAGACTGATACTCCAACCAAGGACCATGCATGGAGATAACTTAGAACCCCTGCACAGATGTAGCCCATGACAGCTCAGTATCCAAGTGGGTACCCTAGTCAGGGGACTAGGGACTGTCTCTGACATGTACTGCCTCTTTGATCACCTCCTCCTGAGGAGGGAACAGCTTTACTAGGCCACAGAGGAAGACAGTGCATCCAGTCCTGATGAGATCTGATAGGCTAGGTTCAGATGGAAGGGGAGGAGGACCTCTTCTATCAGTGGGCTTGGGAGGGGCATAGAAGGATAAAGGAGGGATGGTGGATTGAGTGGGGATGAGGGAGGGGGCTACAGCTGGGATACAAAGTGAATAAATAAATAAATAAATAAATAAATAAATAAATAAATAAATAAATAAATTTTAAAATAAATTAAGAGAAGAAGAAGGAGAAGCAGCAGCAGAAGAAGGAATGGAAAAAGGAAAGCATATATTATACAAAGTTATTAATACAGCTTTACTGGTACTTGAACATTGAAATGATCAATCATAACAGGGAGGGAATAGAAGGAGAAAATGGTAACTCATACGTGAATTTTATGCATGTGAATCCAAAGGAAGATTTCATTATACCTGGCTGACATTCACTTTCTGTCAAAAGAGAATAAAAATTCTGATTTTCATGTAATGGTGGTACATGCCTTTAACCCCAGCGCTGTGGAAGCAGAGGTAGGGCAATCTCTGTGAGTTCAAGGGCAGCCTGGTCTACATGCTGAATACCAGAACAGGCAGGAATATAAAGGGAGACATTGTCTCAAAAACAAGAAGGGAATAGGAAAAAAAAAAAGGGAATGATAGAATAAACAGAATAAAGAGATAGGCAATCTCTTTCTCCACATGACACCCAATCCTTTGTAAATAACAATATGGTTTACAGCCTAGTTAGTAGACTTAACTATTTTATTTGCTGTTCATTTAACTAACATCTTATTTTGCTTAATGGGAGCTGTAATAATAGAAAGAGATAGCTGTTTGTTTAAAAAGCAAACATCTTGAATTTGTTGTTCGTTAAATAATGTTTTCTCTTCTCTTATTATGATCAAAAGCAGACACTTGTTACTTTAAGAATTTATTAAAATCCAGTCATAAAACAGACTAACCAAAAGCAAACAGTAGCAACAACAACAAAAATCATTTTAGACTGATATTTAAAATTGTAAGCCTCACACAGATTAACATCTGGGCAATGGCAGATCTCATTCACAGTAAAGAAAGTAACAAATTGAGGACAGAGACACTGATGCAACCACACAGCTTCTTCATGGAATTGGAGGGTGATAGAGAGGAAACATTCTTAACTGAACCCATAGACACAGACAAAGAATAAAATAACCACCCTGATTTTTCACATAGATGCTCTTTGTGTAATAGTTGATAACAGAGCTCATTTATTGAAAGCCATGTACCCACTAATTGGTAACTAAGGCAATTAGAACAGTGTGAACTTTATCTTGTCAAGAAATAACATCATGAAAATACATAAAGGAATGATGTAGAAGTTTGGAAGGAATATAGGCTACAAACAGCATCTAAACTCAGCTTTAATTTTTCCTCAGTAAGAGACAGTCAATAGATTCTGAGGCTCCCAGGACCAATAACAAACAACCGTCACAGAAGTAGGTTTCTAGGAAATAATTAAACAAGAATCACAAGCCCAATCATAACATTATACATTAAAACAAAACTCAGAATGAGAGAATCTTAATATGAAAAACCATCTAGTTTGTTAGTGAATGAACATTATGATAAATATGTGGTATGTACTAAGAAGTGACAGAAAACAAGCAACCAAAGAAATTACTTGGGATCTTGCTTTCAAGGAAAGCATACAATCTAACCAGAAATTGGCCAGAATCTTCATGAGCTGACCACACAGCTGGTTAACTTGGCAGCTTGATACTACTGAGAAACAATTATCATTTCCTAAATTCATGATCATTTTTCTCTCATGTAAATATGTGTGTGTGCAAACACACCACACACACACACACACACACACACACATATGATGTTATCTAATGTTTTCAAAATATCAGGAAATAATTCTGTTATCTAGATAAAGATGAAGCTAGAGTTGCCTGAAACTGTGCCTCTTATAGCAACAATGTTGAAAAGGTATATTAGTTTTTCTCCAAGTATTCTGTTTCTTTGCAAGTTAAAAAGTTTTTTTTTAATTATTTTTTTCTTTTTTCTTAATTACAATTTATTCACTTTTTATCCCATTTATTTTTTTTTTAACCATGTTCACAGCAGCTTTATTCATAATAGCCAGAATCTGGAAACAACCCACATATCCCTCAATAGAGGAATGAATACAGAAATTGTGGTACAGTTACACAGTGGAATACCATTCAGTGTTCAAGTGGGTTTTCTAGTAAGGAGAACAGAAGTTGTCTCAGACATGAACTCAGTGGCTGACTCTTTGATCACCTCCCTCTGGGGAGTGCAGCCTTACCAGGCCACACAGGAAGACAATGCAGTCAGTCCTGATGAGACCTGAAAGGCTAGGGTCAGAGGGAAGGGGAGGAAGACCTCCCCTAACAGTAGACTGAAGGAAGGGTATAGAAGAAGAGGGAGGAAGGGTGGGATTGGGAGGAGATGAGGGAGGGAGCTACAGCTGGGATACAAAGAGAATAAACTATAGCCTTCTTCCCTCCTCTCCTCCCAATCCCGTCCTCCCTCCCTCTTCTCCTCTCATGCCCCTCCCCCAGTCCAGTGATAGGGGAGGTCCTCCTCCCCTTCCATCTGTCCACAGCCTATCTGGTCTCATCAGGCCCAGCTGCTTTGTCTTACTCTGTGGCCTGAAAAGGCTGCACCCCCTGGGGATTTTTAAAGAAACAAACACTAAAGAAAATCATAAAGGGAAATTAATGACATGACTCCTTCAGCCTTACCACAGAAGCATTTTTAAAGGTAAATGAAAGTAAAAGCTGGGATTTCTCAGGGCATAGTCAAAGCAGAACCTTTAAACAAGATACTCTGTGGTCTTTTAACATTGTAATTTTACTCTATTCTTTTTATTATTTAAAATTCTCTTTCTACAAATAAATACTTATGTCTTTGGGCTATCTGCTACCTTCAGCTCAGAGAATCAGCTCTTTCAGAATAGAGGAGAGTGGTATGTGTGTGACCTTGTGACTAATATATTGTTTCCACCTCTTAGTGAATAGGTGAGATGGAGAGAGGGAATGGGAGAGAAAAATTAATAAGGAAATATAATGACACATGTGTAAGAAAGAATGCCATAATGAGGCTCAATAATTTGTATGCTAATTTAAAAACATTTTAGAAAGAGAAAAATTGAAGGAAATTTGAACTACACTAGTTGATTGGAGCTGTATTTACTCTGTCATTATCATACTTAATGTTTCATTGTGGAGAAGAATAGTGAGTCTGAACGCATGATTTGAAACTTTTAATTTTTTCCACATATTTTAAACTCTTCATATTTCAACACCTAAAAGAATCAAATTCTTATTGATTCATTTTGGAGTATTGGCTTATTCATTTTGGATTAATTATAACTCAGAGCAAAGACATCCTAAAAATGTTTTTTTTTTTTTTTTTTTTTTCAGGGAAAACATTATTCTTGACAAGGAAACTGTAGAGGGTAAGTTCAGTGTACATGAAACAATTTTGAAACAATTTTGAATGTAAGATCTCATGAGACCTGCAGACTCCTGTAGTGCAAACCAAACCTTGCTGGAGTCCTATAACCTGAAGAAATGTAGTGGCATAAGAGTGTGAGCACCTCAAAAAAAATTGCAGCCATGCACACTCAAAGTACCTGAACTATGGGGGCCTCAATTCTTGAAAGTAGGCCATCTTGCCCAAGAAACCATCCGCTAAGCCTGTTCATTTTCTTTTGAGGATTGAAAAAGTAACCTGGGAGTAAGATTCACAGAGAAAATGGGAGAAATAACACATTGAATTTCACTCCGGACCATGCCATACTAAGATTTTGCATCCCCAAGTCACAAGACTTTGCACTGATGAACAAAAGAGACGCGGAAGAGCATATGCTACTCGTGAGAAGAGCTCAAACTGTGCCAAACTATGGGACTCCTTATAACTCCTTATAACCCGGCCCCCAATCCCAGCGACAAGCAATTTGGAAGCGTCCTTTCTCCTTTGATTAAAAAAAATAATAATAAAATAAAAATTAAAAGGAAAAAGAAGGTCTGTTACAGGAAAAGAAAATAAAGGAATGCGGTGAGAAGAGTTGCCCAAGTTCAAGGCACTCTGCCTTCTCCATTTCAAAACCATTCCTTCCCAGAGAAAAGGGTGATGAATGAATGTGATTGCAGGTGAGTCATTCTCCCAGGAGACTGGTAAAAATGGTGCCCAGTAGGACAAGATGTGAAAGCTGCCACCAGAGGAAGAACAGATACAGCTGAAGGAAGAGGTTTGCTTTAAGACTCATCATTTCCCAGGAGTCCTTTGTTCCCAAGAATGAAAAGAAGAAAAAGATAACAGTAGATGAGAAGCATTCTGGCTCTCCAGTTCCTCCTAGAAGAGACCCAAGCAGTGGCAAGAGCAGAGAGAGAGAGTAGGGCTAAAGAGAAGCCTGGACAATGCAGCAGTCAGAGGAAGTCAGGCAACAGGAGAGCACTGGGAGGAGGAGCTAGTCGGGCTACAGGATGAAGTGGAACCCAAGGCAGGTCCAAACAGGCCAGGAAGTACCTACAGGTGGAGCTGAAGCCAAGCAGCTTGCCTTGGATTGTGCCCTTATCTCCAAGTTCCTCCTCTGGATTACACTGCTAAACCCAGCTGAGAGCTGTACACACCTCTTAGGGATAGAAGCCGCCATCTACATCACACCAGACATGAAGAGAACACCGGATCCAGACTCACCCAGCCATGTGTTGGTGGTGTACTGGCAGGTTCAGATAACAGTTTTTCCGAAGATTTTTTTTTCATACATTTTGAAGCTAGTAATGAGACTCGACTCTCTTAGGGTACTCTTAGACATTTCATAGTTATTTCAAAGATAAATCGACCCTTTGCTATTGATCCTAACTCTGGCTGGAATTTGAAGTGTTTGTTCTAGCACAATCTAAAGATGAAATATCACCTTTCCCCTTTCCCCCTTTTACATATTTATTTTGAATTTAAAATAAATGTAACTAAATTCAGGGGGGGAGGGGAGACACAGGGAGAATATAAAGATTATTAGCTTACGTGTCAATACATACTGATCACTTATCAGTGTTGACCTCTAATATTTTAACTATTAATATCTTGAGCTATATGACTTGAAAAGAGTGCATTTAGGTCATTTAGCCTCCAACACAGTGGATTTCATCTGCTTTCTAACACTGAGTGGTTTTCGCAGCTAATTTTCTATTGACCCCTCTTGATATTTTTCCGATCCCCAACAAGGGCAGACCCAGAAGGCTATCTCAGTTTCATCCTGATTTTGTCTTGTCCATTGCGTCGCCGGTGCCCTCCCATTAGATCTGGCCTTGCTTCGTGGTTAGGCTATCCAACACTGTATTGTCAATGACAAGAGATATAGATGAAAAAGCTTAGGGGCTGGGGGAAGGAAGGAGAGAAAGCACATAAGAGACACACTGTGTACCATCTACACATGAGCGTATTAGTCACTCTCCTCGTTTCCTTGAGAGAAAACAAATTTAAAAAGCTTGGGGATAGAACTCCTCATTGCAGGCACTGCACTGCAGATGTCCAGGCACAGTGTCTCTGCAGGAAGGAAGGAGGGAGAGAGGTGTGGGAATCAATTCATCCTCTATATGCTCTAAAGCCTCGGGGTGTAGTTCCATCCCACTCAGGGAGGATCTTCCTTCCTCCTCCTCCGTTAAACTGTCTGGAAAGTGTTCTCACAGATACACCCAGAGGCATAGCTCCTAGTACGTTCCTAATTGAGTCAAGTTGACAAGGTTAACAGCCACAAATCCACTCCCTGTCGACCTGACACCCACTCCTGTCACCATAATAAACAAGGACATTTCATTTAAACCATTGCAGCAAGACTCCCAAAGAATGGCAGTGGGAAGTAGTTTGAAAAGAACATGATTCTTTCCTGACTTGAAGGTTTTGCAGGAAATAAAAGAATAACAACACGAAGAAATCCTCATTTTTTTAATGTTTTCTTAGTGACCCATACTCACGGCTAGGTGATATTGGATATTACACAGTGATAATTGCTGGTAATTACTTGTGATAATCAGAAATCTTAGGGAGATATTTCTGGGTAAATTAAAGAGAAATCATTATTAGCTGTGAAAGTCTGGAGAAAGACAAAGAGACAAAAAATAATTTCTTATTATCGTTATCCAGGCCAATCACCTAAGGACATTACTAAGCTTGCATATTTTACCCTTAGTAGTAAACAGAGTTTTAAAATGTGTCTGTACTTCAGAGGTAACCTCCGACACCTGCAGGAGGAGGTGGCTCATTGTTCTTAAGAATCGTGTGATAAGCTAAACCATAAGTTTCCAGACCCTCACTCTCAAGCTGAATTTATGATTCAGCTACAGAGTGAGAACTGTTTTTGTTGACATATATTTAAAAACTTTAGAAGAAGTACTTTTGCTTCTCTGGAATAGAGGTTTTCAAACTCAGTACTATTCAGTTTTGGTCACTATAATTCTTTACTGTGGTAAATCAGCTTGTGTATTATACACTGAGATGCGGCTGTCACACATCTGACCCTACACCAGACCCTCTAGCCTTCTGGGAAACAACAGAAGGATCCTCTTCTCCTGAAGTGGATCAGGTGAGAATTATCAGACCATCATCTACAACAGTTAGAAAGTTCTCATTTCAGAATGGCTTTTCTAAATCCAATAGAAGAATGCCTTCTTAAGTCTGAGGACAAATACAGCAGTGTGCGGACACAGGACATTAACTTCAATGCAGTGTGCTGTCAGGTCCTATCTTTTTCCTGGGAGGGTACTACAGCATGGCTGCCTGTGACAGTTTCTTCTGCCTCTTAGTGTTTCATTTGCAAATTCTTTCACGTCACAGGGAACTTGACTACTTGAACATGTTCCTTTATTAATCTCTCTTCAGTTCTAGGGATCTCAGCAACTAATCAGTGAAAGAGAAAATGTCTCCCTTCATGCTGCTTAGCCATGAATCTAACTCTTGTTTGTCTCAGTGCTAGAAACAGCCCAACAGTAGTGCCCAAAGGGGTATCTCTACAATGTCAGGCACTTGTGAAGAAGAACTCAACTGATATCGGTAGGTTTATTATAAAACATGTTACTTTAGATAACCAAAAGAACAAACACAAAGTCTCAGAAATAGTAATAATAACAACAATAATTAATAATAATAATATGAAGACTAAGAAGAAGAAAAATGAAGAGGAGGAGGGGGGAAGAGGAAGAATCTTTTAGGATGACTAAATGAAAATTAATATAGCCGAAGAGGTGGGTTAAGGAAGAAATGATGTTTTAGATACAGTCAGATGGAAAACACGCAGACAAGAGGCCTAGTACTTAATTCTAGAGTATGCAATAAGCTGAAAGGAACAACACTCGGGGGGCAGGAACAGAAACCTGCTTTGATCTTGGGCTTCATGTGTGTATCAGATATCTTCTTCTTGTTCCTCCAAACTGTGGTGATTCTGTTCCACAGGCCGTACCCACGCTAAATCAGACATGGTAAATTATCTACCTTTCCTTCCTACCTCCTTCTCCTCCCTCCTCTCCCTCTTCCTTTTTTCATTTCATCTTTCAATCCCTTTCCTCTTTTTATTCTTTCAATCTTTTCCTTACATAGAAAAAGAACAATCCAAAACTCCCACTCCTGAAATGGTAGCATGTAAATTATGATGTGTACATTAGGAACAGGCTGGCTTAGCTCAGTGTCTGTAGTGATTTTTCTCCCTGTGCATAGTTTTACCTAGATCTGTATAAAATACTCTTTAGTGTGTGAGCATTGTGAAGAAAGCATAAGGAGAAGTAAGTATTAAAGTAGGTACAATCTAATTTTCATCTTTCTAGTTGCTCTGCGGAGTTCCAGGTAGAGCCCAGGAACTTTGTGGCTTTTCATTCTTCAGTTTCCATTTCTTTAATGAAATAAAATGTTAGTTGTTAATCAACAAACACTAAAGATGTTTCATTTGAGATTCCTGGGGGGAAGATATATATTTATATATACCCCTACTGCAAAGCTACTTTTTTGTGTTGATGCTGAAGGACCTTATCTTGTATATTAAATACGACTGCACCTCTCTACTGCCTTACCACGACCACTATTTACCTATTGAAAAACTTAGTTTACATGAATTGATTTTAAACACTAAGTAGTCCGGGGAATTCATTTCAAGCTGAAATGATGTGAAATGGGGGGGGGTGGTGTTAATGGGAATACTGGGCAAACAAAGAACAGTAACGGCTTTTATCGCATACATTCTGTTTACACAAATACTTTGTAAGTGTTTCACAGAGCACCTTAAATAATTTTCACAGTCAGATGTGGCAGGCATAGATACCATCATTGCTCACATTTTTGAGATGAGGTAGCTGTTTCGTATTGAGAAATGGAAAGCTGAGAATTATCAGGAAAGAAACATGAGAAGCTTAGATACCAGCTCAGAGAAGGTAAGAAAAGGAATACACAGAAACGCCAGTTTTCCACTTCATTTTTACATGTACCTGCTTACCTCAATTACAAAATATTTCCTCTAAATCAATTTTTATCATTTTACCCATGAAATTTCCCCTTCTTGTCATATATTCTTTACAAGACTTAAATGGTATTATGTAACTGTTCAAAGTTATTTAGATTATTGTCTTCTTCATGGGTTACCTGTGAAAACAAACCAAAAATGAAACAAACAAACAAACAAAACCAGATAATCCATTATCTGGATTATGTTATTTGAAGTTGGAATACCCATCCTAAATGTAGGTAATATTCCCTGGGCTTGAGTTCTAAAATTTATAAATAAAAAAGCAAGAAAAACTGGGAAATATTTATTTTAACTGCACAAATAATTGCATATACATAAGAACATCTAAAGTCCTGTCAGTGATTTATCTGTATTTTCTAATATACTATCAATTTGAGAAATTATATCAGGACATATAACTTTGCTGGAAATACTTCACTGTGACAAGAGATAGGATGTCTGTCAATAAGGTTTATCCATATAATAATGATCAATTATCAATTATTTGTTTTATGAGTATGTATTACTCAATTCCTTTTAAATTTCAGTTTTAAATTAGCATACACTGTGTGTGTTGTTGCTGTGTCCTTTTCAAGCACAATTCCATTCTTTGGCCCTCCTCTCTTCTCCCCCCCCCCCCGAGACCCTTCCCAGTGCTTTCTTCCATTTCCTTTTATTGATTTTTATCACATATATGTTCTATTGCCTTGCAATCAGCATGGGTATTTTTATAAAAACACTTTTAAAAAGTAGTACCATATGACCTAGTAGCTGTATTACTCCTAATACGTGTCCAAAGAATGCTGTATCCTATCCTGGAAGCACCTCCCTTTGCATCCTGTAAAAGTCCAGGCCTACGGCTCTTACCATAATGGCTACAGCCCTGGCCTTCCATATTTTTCTTTAAGGATAAGCGCTTCTGAGAAAATAAAATCAGCTGTGGAAAAGAAGGGTTTGATGGCTATGGTTGCTAAGGCAGGATGCTGCAACAACCCGGGTCTTTCTGTACTGCGCTACAGAGGAAGAGACCAGCTGTGAGGCTCCGAGATGTTTCAGGGAAGCTGCAGCCTTTATAGCACATAGGCTGGGCCGACAGCCTGATTTCCAAAGCTTCAGCTGGGAACATGAAAACCAAATCCACAAAATCCCTGGGTTCATGCACTGGGGATCAAAGTAATTCCCAATGCTGGGCTACAAACTAAGAAAGGGGTATCCAAGTATCTTCTTGGAATTTACTCAGTAATGTTGGCAGGGAAATAATGGAATTTGACCACAAAGCCAGTGCGGGGAGAAAATTTTGAAAACACATTTAATGTAAAATACAGAATTAAAAAAAAAACAATTCTGTATTTTCTGTTAAGTCAGATGAAAACGTATGCCTTCTACAACTCTGGGTAAACAGGAAGGTGTTCATTATCTCCAACACAGAATTTTACTACTCTATTGACTTCCTCTTCAGAGAATATGTTTGTGTGTATGTGTGTGTTTTGTGGGGTAGATTTTTATTGTTGTTGTTGCTGTTTGGTGTGTGTGTGTGTGTGTGTGTGTGTGTGTGTGTGTGTATGTGTGATATAGTTGATGTGACCGGAATTAGATATTCATGCATGCAAGCAAGGTAAGGTCTCTACCACCTGAACTACATTCATATGCCCTGGAAAAAGCATCTCTTTTCTTTTCTATCCATCAGTATTTTCACAACACTTCTCCTCACTCCCATGATATAATTACATTTCTGTTTTACTCTCCAAACATGGCTGTCAAGATTGTTGTAGTTGCTCAAAAGAGGCTCAGCTTGATTCATCAAATCTATTTTGAG
Source organism: Psammomys obesus (assembly GCF_907164565.1). Classification (NCBI taxonomy): domain Eukaryota; kingdom Metazoa; phylum Chordata; class Mammalia; order Rodentia; family Muridae; genus Psammomys; species Psammomys obesus. Next base: position 12,222,069 of record NW_026585698.1, on the reverse strand, counting down.
AAAAATCCCATTCTTCAAGTTCTGGGTCATTACACAATATGTCAGTCAGCCAGTGTTGTGACAAGTACAGAACCCTGATCAACTTACACTGGCAGAAAACGATTCACATGGATCAAACATTACTCACTCATGTAATCTGGAAAACAATCATCAACCGTATTTTTTTCTTTTCAAGTGTGTTCTAGATACAGTTGCCAAAAAAAGAAAGCATTTACAAGCAATAAGTCTCACATTAGAAACTAAAAACCAAACCAAAACAAAACAAAAAACCCTCAGTTTGTGGACTAAATGTATTGAATTTTGTATAGAGGTTACAGAGAAAATGTAAAGCACCGATAGATAATGTGGGTCTGTAATTTTCACAAAATTCATATCCAAAGGTTTGCAAGAAGTAAGCAAGAAAGCCATGATACCAGACAGGATGGGCTTCTAGGAGAAAGGGAAGATGAATCCAATTTGTGTCAACAGTGGTCTGTCAGTGTTCTGGAATGTCACACAGACCTTAGAGGGCAGAGGGAGAAGAGCTTGGGGATAATGGCAAATGATCTGGGTTGTGTAAACTGCTGTGCCGCTTTTGGCTTTTAATCAGTGGCATAGTTATCCACGGCAGGGTTTCCTTCAGAAAAAACAAAAATCTTATAATTTCATTGGAGGAATGAATAGGTTTCTCCTCTAGATGCTACACTAGGAATTAAAAAAAAAAAGGCTTCAGGGAAAAATCAAGACAACAATCACTCTGATCTAAGTGGGTGCTTACAGTAACCGGGAATTCAGAATGAGAGAGACTGTCAGGTTCTGAAGTCAGCATTAATGCATTTTGTTGACAGAGTGTATGTACTATGTACGAGGGAAAAGATATTCAAGGATCCACCTGGAGGACTGTGACTTCTACAACTAACTGAAAATAATTGCTTGAAACCAGGGTTGCAAGAATCTAAGAGAAGCATCTAGAAAGGCCCACTTATGAGCATCTAAGTTCTGGCGAAACTGTGTTTGAGATGCTCAAGCAGAGAAACTGGGAGGCAACCGTAAACTTTAAGTGGTGTGTCTATACTGATAAGAAGATTGGAGAGCAATTAGAGACTGAGTGAAACGGTATGGGAAAGAGATAATAACGGGAACATGGGAATATTCACAAAAAGCAAGTGTGCAAATCCCCTTCTTAGGCGTTCTTTAGCAGAGGGTGAGAGTGTGGCTGTCTTTCTTGAAGGCTGTGAGGCAGAGTTCCTGGTGATGTCACACAAGTAATCACACTATTATTCTATTAACACGTTTTTCTCTTTTGAAGATTTATATAGATCCCCTAGATCAGCATTTAGCTCACACTAAAAGCCTGGTGAAAAGATTGAGGATTCCCTGAATACATCTGTCTGTTATATTTTACCCAAGTGGCTCATCTCCAGGCATCCTTTATCTCATTGCCTCTTATTAATATCTATGGAAATATCATCTATCCATCCTTATTCCTCCTCTCTATGCTAGCTGAAAATTGACTGAGAATTCACCTTTCTCTTAAGAGTCTGGTATCTTTTATTCCCAGTGTCTTCATTGTTACTATAAAACACTGTCTTAATTTTCCCCACTGGTTTTGCAATCAATACATGCTGAGGTATCCCCTTTTTCATGATTAATGATCTCTTTGAAAAAGACTCAACTCTTTCTTTTCACCCTTTGACCACTGTTCCTCATTTTCTCCCTGTTGGTAGGCAAGATATCAGGAGGTAATTATAAACTTCTTGACACTGTCCTTTGTAAGGAGAGCCTTTGTGATTTAATTTTCTGTTGCTGTGCTAAGTGTCTGACAAAGGGAGGACACTTGAGGAAGGAAAGGGGAAACCATAGCATTGGGAGATTGGTGTGCCTGGACACACCGTATTCACATTACAAGCCAAGAGAGAATAACTAAAGGCTGGTCTTCAGATCATTTTCTCCTTTTCATTCATCGTAGAAGATGGTGCTGTCGACATGTAGGGTAGATCTTCATCATCTATTAACATAATCCATAAACTCACAACCATACTTGGAGACTTGTTTCCATGGCGATCCTAGACTCGGTCTAGTTGACAGTATTAATGATCAGAAGTCACTTCTACTCTGACTTCTCTGGTGTTTGGTCACTCCTCTACATATGTGTATCGAGAGTCACATGTGGCAGCAGCTGAAGGAGCTGGTCAAATGTAGCTCACCATGTATGTGGTTGACGTGATGCCTAAATTCTTTTCACTTAATTCCAGCCTCAGCCTCTCTCAGAATAGAAACGACTCCCAGCACTTTCTGCTTCCCCATCACTCCTCTATTCCTTCACTTGACTGCTTCCTAGAACCATCCATATCTTCATCAATGTTTGAATTTTTAAAAATATTTTGAAAGGTCTATAAACGTCACATATAGCAGGGATTGGAAATACTTATTCAAAACCTTTTTTATAAAAAAAATATCTTGAAATTAAAAGATGAGCATTGTAATTTCGTTCTCTCTAATTGCTTAGTTTCTCTGTGGTGTACCAGAAATGCCATCCATAGAAATATATTCTCAATATTTTCCAGGAAACAGAGCAGGTAGGACCCTACAACACTAGACAAACACTGGCGATAATAACTTGAACATCACAGGGTGCCTAAAACTTGATTTCTTACACACACACAAAAAAAGTTATTTTACTTTTGTGTAGCTAAATACTGAACTATAAGTAGACGGTTGTTAAGTAGCATTTCCTATTCTGTGATTTGGGGAATATTTTGTACAATAAGGTAGGTACACCTGCGGTTTTGTGTCAACTTGACACAAGCTGGAGCCATCAGAGAGGAGGGAGTGTAGCTGAGGAAATGCTTCCATGAGATCCAGTCTAAGGCGTTTTCTCAGTTATCAGTGGGGGAGGGCCCGTCCCATTGTGTGTGGATCCATCCCATCCTCGAGCTGGTGGCCCTTGGTTTTATAAAAAGAAGGCTGAACAAGCCATGGGGAGCAAGCCAATAAGCATCACCCTTATAAAAGGGTTTCTGCATCTCCTACTGCCTCCAGGATCCTGCCCTGTTTGGGTTCTAGCCCTGACTTCCTTCAGTAATGAAGATCAATATCAGTATGGAAGTGTAAGACAAATAAACTCTGTTCTCCCCAACTTGTTTTTGTTGTTGTTGTTTGTTTGTTTATTTATTGTCATGGTGTTTTGTTGAAGCAAGAAAAACCCCAAGACAGTAGTAATAGTTCAACAACACCCAGAGATACATTTTCTTTCAGAAAATGTACGATCTGACACACATCAATAAGGGGATTCTAAAGGCCCTGGCCACAGAAATATATTTTAAGCCTATATTAATAAAGAATCTTTTTAAAAATTAGTAACATTGTCATTTTTGAGGCCTAACATACACTAATTTTAAACTATGATTTCTTTTTATGATTCTAGCCATATATTTGATTCAGTTGATGTGACACTTTGTGAAGGTTCTTTATTCTATTATTCTCATATTCTATTGTATAGAAAATGTGAAAAACTACCTAAATAATATAACTCTCAGTTCAAACACTGTGTACATTAACAGTATTTATCTTTCGTCTATTTTAGTTGTAAGGAAAAGCATAAATAGTATTGATTCTCTTACTATTTACAAACAAATGAACAATGTAAATCAATTTTTTATTGTATTCAACCATGTAATTTATTTCTTTTTTTTAACTTTTTTCTTTATTAATTATACTTTATTCACTTTGTATCCTCTCTGTGGTTTCCCCCTCCTCCTGTCCCAATCCCTCTCTCCCCCCACCCTCTGTATCCATGTCCTCCCCAAGTAATTTATTTCTTTTTGAATTTTTGACAGTCAAATTTCACCTTTTTGCTTCAAGTGTCATGAGTACATAAAGGGTTTAAATTTGCTTGACAAACTTCATTATATGTTTTGATATAGCATAACATGTATTCTATATATATATATATAAATATTTACATTGAGGATTTTAAAACCCAGAATCTTCAGCAGAGTGCAGGGAATTATACGAGAGAAGGGGGAGTTAGTAGGACGTGGAAAAGATAGGAGCTCCACAAGGACCAAATATATCTGGGCACAGGGATCTTTTCTGAGACTGATACTCCACCAAGGACCATGTATGGTCCTAGAACCTCTGCTCGAATGTAGCCCGTGGTAGCTCAGTAACCAATTGGTTTCCCATAGTGAGGGGAACAGGGACTATTTCTAACAGGAACTCAATGGCAGGCTCTTTGACCTCCCCACCTCCCAAGGAAGGAGCAGTCCTTCTAGCCCACAGAGGAGGACTTTGCAGCCAGTCCTGAAGATACCTGATAAACCAGGGTCAAATGAAAGAAGGGGAGGTCCTCTCCTATCAGTGGACTTGGAAAGGGGCAGGGAGGAGATGAGGGAGGGAGGATGGGATTGGGAGGGAATGAGAGAGCAGGATATAGCTGGGATATAGAGTTAATAAAATGTAACTAATAATAAAAATAAAAATAAATAAATAAAATAAAAAAATCAATAAAAATAAAAAAAACCCAGAATCTTGTTCAGGCTAAGCAAGTGGGCTGCCATTAAGCTATGTTTTCAGCTATTTTTAGTTTGGATTATAACTGTTTTATTTTGAGAAGGTCTGACTAATTTGCCTAGGCTGGTCATTAACTCAATTTTATATCCCAGACTGGCTTTGAAAATTGAATATCTCCCACTTTACCCTTCTGAGTAGCTGGGATTACATGCCTGAATCACCAGGCCTGGCTAAAATAAATTGTAAGATATTAAATCTTTGCCTACAAACATCACTTATCTGTACCTTTGAAAAGCTTACAAGTGAACTACAGGGACAAGATATATATTGAGATTATTTATGTAGTTTAAGATATACAAGAACAGATGTAGGGTCCCCCTTAGAGAAAAATCCATCAAAGGGATATTTAAGATGAATATGGATGACTTAGATGAATAAGAAGGAAGTGCAGGAAACAGCCGTGAAAACCTTCCAGGCAGGAAACTGAGTTATGCATTCAGGGACAAGCCATTCCATTTCCTATTGCTGATTTAGGGATTTTTTTCTCATGCCTGCCTCATTTTCAGGTATCAGAAAACACAGGGTTAAAATTTTAGATACTATGAAGTATCTATCCCTATGGTGGGTGTTGGAGAACCAGTGCCAGCTATGTGGGGTTTCTGTTCAAATACCCGCGATATACATCTTCTCTAATGGTCATCAAGGAGGACAAATTAAAAGCTTAAAATGCCATAGTATAAGTTAAGGGTTGCATATGGCTATAGGAAACATAGAATCACAAACAAATAATTTGAGTACAATGGATAGTACCCGGTTTTATTTTAATACTGATAGTTGTAAAGTATAGTTATTAAACCAGGCTCTAAGGCTATTAAATAGCTTTGTTTCCACTTAGTCTTTTAGACTTCTGTGACAGCTGGGGATAGGGTATCACTGTATATGAGAAGTAAAGAAAGCTGAAGAGTTAAACAGGTGGCTTTACTTATGTGAAGGCCAGTTTGAATTGAAACGGCTACAAGAAAATTAAGGGAAAGTCCACAAAATTGACTTTATTCAAATGGAATGTAACATAACCACCACTCATGAGTGACAGAACGTAGCAACTCGGGAGAAGAAATTACAAATAGCTTTTTACACGCTGGAAGGACAGGCCAGTGGTTAAGAGCACTAGCTGCTTTTGCAGAGAACCTAAACGTTCAAACACAAAATAAAAATAAATGAATCTTATAAAATAAAAATATATAAAGTTATTTAAGGATAGATTTAAAGATATCAAAATAAAACAAAGACAGAAAAGCACAATCCATTAAATTAACATAAAATAAGTTTTCATATATATATTTTTATTTAACTGAAAATGAAGTTGGATAACTAACAGAGCAGAAAATTTTATCTACATTTTAGAGAAATGGCTAAGTATCAGAGGATGCAATTTTCTTTTCCATAATACAAATTTTTGTGTAATTAAAAGAAAACCTCCCCCCTATTCCAAACCATATTCGAAAGATGGTATTATATTGATAGATTAAGTTCACTTTCAATAAAAGAAGTTTATTAACCTGTCCATGAAGGTAAGGTTTGTTTGCATAGAATAATTAAATTACGTCAATGTCAAGTGCCCATCCCAAAGGCTAGTGGTGTGCTGCTCTTTACACACGGTAAATGCACCTCACTGTTTGGAGAGGCACATTCTGTTTGAGGCTCTCAGCCTGCCATCCATCACTGAGCTCTATAAAATGAAGGTGAGCCACTCCACTGCAGGAATAACTATATAATACCTCTTTAAAGCCCAAAGTCAGAGTGGAACTATGGCAATCTGCACACCCTATTGTCAGTCCTGAACTCTATAAATCAGAGCCATATCATTGCAGACAGATTTAAGCTGTAATTCATACCACCTTCAGAAGTTGCGGCTTGAAAAAAAAAAATCAACTGTATCTAATATTTTTTTGTCCACCCAGCAGTGAGATGTGTGTGATTTTTCTGGTTCCCTTGTGAAGGCATTGCATTTTCTGCTTTCTACAGTAGTGTATTTTGCCTATGTTTGTCTTATAATTTCTACCAAAGTCTAGTGGAGAAGCATTCACTGTTCAGAGAAGTCTCTTATTTCCCTCAAGCTATACATAAATGGAGATCAAAATAATGATATTTTTATTATACTAGATCAGCTGTGTTCATATGGTGAATAGTTTATAACTTCATTTGGTTACTGTGGAAACACTACACCATCTAACACAAATAGCATAAACACAGATGTTAATAAAGGTGCCATAAAATACGTGACTCACACAGCAAAACTGTGATGAACCCTGACCACAGTCAAGCCTGATGATCTGAATCCAATTGGTGGAATGTATTCAGTACCAAGTGTATCATTTATAAAGTCAAGAAGTAATATTTTTTGTTTTGTTTTATTTAGTTTTTTTTTTTTTTTTTTTTTTTTTTTTTTTTTTTTTTTTTTTTTTTTTGCCTAAATGTGTGTGAGATGAGCATGAAATCTGCTATTGATAGGAAGATATGAAGGCAGGTATAGCCTGTGGTTTCTGTTGACTCTGAGATAAAGGTGTAGAGAACAGGCCCCAGGAGAAGCTGGCACACTGTGGTGACAACTGCTACTAGAGCCCAGAGGAAGATGGAAGCACACAGTGGGAGATTTATTAAACAGAAGGCAGGGAAGTTTCTTCGGGAAATTCAAAGCTGTGCCATATGACGTGTGTGCGGTGATCCTTACGAGGACCACAGTGTGTAAGCTGCCAGCTTGCTATTTAACCTGTGAGAAGCCAGCTTAGCCAGTGTCACCGTTGGAAGGAGAGCCCTTAAAACATACGCAGTGAGGAAATAAAAACTGGTTTTGATGGTTCTAAGTCGGCGGTCCTCAACCTTCCTAATGCTGCCCCCTTTAATAAGGTTAGTTACTCATTGCCTGTTGACCCCAACCATAAAATCATTTCTTTGCTACTCCGTAACTGTAATTATGCTACTGTTAGGAACTGTAATGTAGATATCTGATATTCAGGATGTCTGATATGGGAATTCTGTTCAACGCTGGTTTGAACACCCAAAAGGGATTATGACTCAGAGGCTGAAAACTACTGGTTCCATTTGTAAATGCATAATTTTTCAGTGTATTATATTCTTTTCAGGATAGATTTAATGGTTTATGTCAGCAATGATATTGTTGGTATCCAAAAAATATCAAAAACCACCTTAAGTTTCCGGCTTAATGGAAAGGTTTTGTGCACAAAGGGTAATTGATTTGTACTGCAGTACTGCATTGGTAAAATGCTACCCGTGCTGCTGAATTGACTAAATCTCCCACTGAAAGTATTGAAAGAAATACATGCAAAACCCTGTCATCTTTGGAAATACTGTGTGTTTTTCTGTGTGTGAGAGAGATAGAGAGAGAGATGGAAAGAGACAGAGAGAGGGACAGAGACAGAGATAGAGAGAAAGAGAGAGAGAGAAAGAGGGAGATAGAGAAAGAGGGAGAGAGAGTGCTAAACATGTAAGTAGAGAACATGTGGGAATGTGAGGACCAAATGTTGGTATTAGGTGTCTCTTTCAACCACTCTTGATATTATTTATAAAGACACGGTTTCTGATGAACTTGGAGCTCATTCATTTGTCCATAATCACCGACTTGTTATCTGCAGGACACACTTCTTTCTGCCTCTCCAACATTAGATTACAGGTTCATACAAAGCCCTGAATTTTACTTGGATTCCAGGTGTCTAAACTCATTTCCTCAAGATTTCATAGCAAGGATTTTACTGTCTCTAGAAATTCTTCAGTCTCTAGAAATACTTTTTTTCATAAATGTTTTATGAATTTAATAGAAAAATGCTCTGTTTCTGTGATTCACAACAGTTAGGTACGTGTTTTATATGCAAGGTCATAATGTCCCAATTCACACAATGTTAATGTAAGTCCACATTAAAGCAAGATATTTGGTGTCAACTTCAAATTACTGACAATTTAGTAATGCCATGGACTCATTTAAAATAAAATCACTACTTAAAGGTTTAAAACAATCCTACAAGAAATATTTGTGTCAAGAGGTCATGCTTATGAAAGCAGCTAAGCCCTTTCTTTGTCTTTTCCATTCAATGATTTACAGTGCTATAGAATAAAGCTTTTAAAAATTTAATCAGTTTAAAATTTAAAATAGAAATCCTCAATTAAAATAACCATATTTAATGTGCTTAATAGGATTGTTTGACCCATGGTAATTTGATTAGCACAAAAGCCATACTGTTACATTGAAAAACAGCTATTTGTTGGGTTTATCCAATTATTTGTGTATGAAATAATACAAATGACATTTATTTTCTTCTTTTTTTCCCATTCATTCCAAAAGAAGAAAATGACCAAGACCTTAATGCCAACTTGACAACCAGACTTTGTTTTTAATGGATGGATGGAACTGAGTAAACACACATATAGTATTGTAGCATAAACCTCCATTAAAAAATCTAAAGTAATTTAAGAGGTATTAAACAATATAGAAAATGTATCAGACAAACTGTGCGATGAAATATGAGAATCTTAACATGGATAGAGGGCTAAATTTAAAGAAGGAGAATCCTCTGAGAAAATCTAGAAAGTGACTATTTCCTGGCGATGGAAAAAGATACACTAACAGAAGACCTTTTACATTTGTATCAAAGTCCCAGGGAGGACACCTTAGGGACCAGGGTATGTCCATGTTCTGCCATGTAAATTGAAATGTGCTGGACAAAAATAGGAAGTTCTGATTGCGACTTCCTGTGATACAGTTATTATGAATAACAATTTGATGTTTGTGAAGACATTAGGAAATGGTGGATATAGGAATGGGGTCAAGAAACTTGATAGCCTTCTAGGAAAGTGTGTAGGTGAGGAAAGGTGGTCATTTGGGTCCATCAGCAGGCATGAGAAAGAAAGGTTAGGACGATGCATCTTTCCTATGTGTTGCTGTGTTTCTCTGTCATGTATACAGGGATCGTGCACTAACACAGTGTCCGTGGCATGTGAGAGCGAAGTGTTTATTCTTCTTAGCCTTGAAAGCCCAGGCACTTTAAGGGCTGGTGAGGACTCCTAGTACTGCCCATTCGTTGCTAAGTTTGTGACCACAGCTGAAAAGTCAACAACTGAAAGAATAAAATGAAGAGAGCTTCCGACCTTTTCTCATCAAAATATTGTCCAGTGCTATTGATAAAGGGTCCCCTCACATGCTTTGGCTAATGGTCATTTTTCTTTCCTTAATTAGAACATGGTGCTTTTTGGTGATCTTGTATTCAAAAGTCTCCTCAACTAGATTGATAAGCTTTTCTTTTAAACATTTTAACCTTTGTTTTGGTGTGTGATGAAAACTTACAGATGCTAAATGTTGGAGGACCTAGATTAACCAAATAAAACATGGAGATAGGTAAAGAAGTCAGAAAGGGCATATGAGGAAGAGTAAGAGGGGGTCAGAAAGAATAAAAGAACCAGAGGAGTAGGAAGAACACTGAGAGGGGTTATCTTCTGTACATGAAATGGCTACTGTACACTTGAACCCAAAAGAGCAGTGGTCACCTTCACAAAACCAAGTGAGTTAAAAATTCAGCAAGGATAGGATAAGGGCTACCCTGTCCTATCCATCAGTACCCAGGTACATCCCTGACTGGGGAGCACTTGGTAGCTGATAGCTTCTGGGAGATGGGGAGTTATTTTTCTTCTGGGTATGGTCACTGGAAGGTTGATGACCCCTCCCCGCAGCGGATGTCACAATACGCACAGAGAGAGAGAGAGAGAGGAAACACACATGGTATAAGGTTGGGAAAGAGATGTATTGTGGTGACTCAAGGAAAACTGACGGGGGTATGTGGGGATTCATATAATTAAGATACATCATATAATGTATTAAAATTTAAAAGAGTTAATAAAGACATTATTTAAGATAGAAAGACCTGGAGGGGACAGGAACTCCATAAGGAGAACAACAGAGCCCAAATACCCGGGCCCAGGGGAACCTGCAGAGAATGATACTCCAACTAAGGACCATGCATGGAGAGGCCCTAGACCCCCCATTCAAAGGAAGCCCACTGGCTGCTCAGTTTACAAGTGGGTTTCCTAGAGAGGTGTATAGGGGCTGTCTCTGACATGAACTCCTTGGCTGGCTCTTTGATCACCTTGCCCAGATGTGGGTGCAGCCTTCCCAGGCCACTGAGGAAGATGATGCAGCCAGCCTTGATAAGACCTGATAAGCTAGGGTTAGCTAGAAGGGGAGGAGGTCCTTCCCTATCAGGGCACTAGGGAAAGGGCATAGAGGGAGAAGACGGAGGGTAGGTGGGACAGGGAGGAGACAAGGGAGGGGGCTGCAGCAGGGATACAAAGTGAATAAATTGCAATAAAGGAATATATAAATATTATTAAATTTAAGTTTAAAAAGTAAAAAAAAGAGGGCTGGAGAGATGAGTCAGTGGTTGCTCTTCCAGAACACCTAGGTTTGATTCCCGGCATCTGCATGACAGCTCACAACAATCTGTAACTCCAGGTCTAGGGATTCAATGAACTTCTTTGGCACCATGTTTACAATGGTACACAGATATACATGCATGCAAAGCACCCATGCACATAAAATAATTGGATAAAGTACATTTTTATGGGAGAATGAAATTGAGTTCAGGGTTGAACAGTCACCACCTCAGCTTCCCCTTGACTTTCCTGGACCTAGCACTGAAATTCCTGAATGCCAAAAACATTGCACACCTACAAGATTCCAGAGGGCTTCCTTTTTGTCTATCAAAGAAAAAACATAACATGAAAATCTAAGAAGTAAAATTGAAATAACAGAATTAGTTTCCAGTGTTTATAAATTAGTTCCATAAATCAATGATCTGCATTCAAGCAACTAGTTGTAAAATGGGCAATATATTTATAAAGTCATTTCAATAAATTATTATTGCACAGTTAGTGTTGAAAACATAAATACATCCAATGATATTAATTATTAGAGGAAAGCTAATTATATCCCTAATAGGACACTACTATGCTACATTAATATTATTTTATAATATTGGTCATAATAAATTTTGGTGCCAATAAAAGTTGAATGAAGGCATAAAATTTATGTAAGGAGTATTAAATGGCATGAATCTAAGTTTCTTATAAAGTTGAAACTGGTCTGCGGAAAAGTATTTTTTCTCAAGAGATATAATACTGAAATAGAAACGTTCAGAAGAACACAAAACCATAAATTTTTATGAACTAAAGCCAAAAACTCTCTACAAATGCCCTTTAATTGCCAAGAAAAGTTTGTATGATGAAATGTCCTTAGTGAAACATGGAGTTAAATTAGTTACTGATAATCAGGAACAAGTTATAAAACCTCACCCTATAAATAAAGAATTCAGACAGAGGGTGAGGATGATACAATGCCCTCCCTGTTGATTTAAATTAAAGCCTCTTAATGTAATGAGTATGCATGAGATTGGTATCCAGCTTTAGAAGAAATGACAAGAAAAGATAGTTACAATTTTCTACATTCGAGTGTTTATCTCACATCATAAGTGTGTAAATAAATGATACAAAACATTATGTACCCCAGACTTGTACACTCTCCCGTCTAATTTCACCTAATGACACAGCATGACTTTACTCAGGTAAAACACGTAACTGATCTTTTTACTATACAAGACAGATTGATATATCATTATGGCCTCACAATTTACCCAAAAGTCTCATAAGAACTAGAGTATATTAGTGTATTAGTATATTAGTATATTACAGCCAGGCATTTTTTGCCTCAGATAAACTATATCACAGAAAGTTCCAGAAAGGACTTGGAAAAGAAAGGGCTCTTGATCTCTAGCATTTGCATGTCACAGGTTCTGTAATTGTGCTGGTTTTTTAGGCTTTCTGATTGTGAATTTGTGCTTCTTTACAAGAGGTAAATACCCAAGACTTCAACTCTCAAGATGTACAAGCCGCTTCCTTCCCTTTCTCCTTACATTGCCCATTGTACAACAGTTAAACAAATTTCTTCCATTAACACTGAATAACTTCTAGCACTTCTCAAAGAAGACAATTAGATCAATTATTTCAAAATATTCTCCAAACAGAAGACTCGTTGAAAAAAAAAAATCAAAACAAATTTGAAACATGTAGCCACTTTTCTCTGTTATAAACTTAAGTGTAAGATAATCTTTATAAATACTACAAATAGGCTCAATTTGTTCATTTAAAATAAGGATGTGCAACCATGGAAACTGTAATGCTTTAATAATGCGGCAAACTTTCCAAGAAGCTCCCTAAATTATTTAAGTAAAAGTGGAGAACCTGTGTTTGCCATCAACAAGATTTTCCTGTCCGTCCGTCCGTATACTTGTTTGGTCATAATTTAATTTTAGTGACATTTCAATGTATTTTATGGCTGGGTCTAGCAGGAAGGCTGAATCTTGGCATTTCCTGTTTTTAAATGCAAATGATAATGGCACTGTATTACGTCCAGTTTAGCTAACCAGATTGTAGCTTCCCAACCTCATTCTATATATAGCAAATGAAATAACTGCTCATAGCCTTCAATTCCATGAGGCTATGCAGAGTAAATAAAGAATAAACTGCAAACCCAAAGCTAATAATTCAGATTTTCATTGCTCATCCATTCAAAGTTCTTGTCTTTTTACCCAAATTAAAAAAAAAAAATAGAATGAATACTTCTCACAGAACATGGTAGTAATAGAAAAAGAGGTGGCCAGTCCAATAAAATTAATAATAATAACTTTAGTAGGAAAACAAATGAAAATAACAATGTACTCTCAAAGCTAAGAACAAGACCATGAAGAGAAGAGCAAAGTGAGGTTCGAAAGATGCACACATATACACCCATCCCTCTACCTTCTACACACGTACATACTATTCAGACTTGTACAAACTCACACACATGCACAAACACACATAACAAAATGCATACACACATACAAACATATTTACATACATACGCTCACATAGTAATACACACACACACATATATGCAGTATATGCACATCATATACATACACGTGGATGTATACATTCTTATACACATAGATACAAGCATATGAGTGAACACGCATGCTCATATACTTGTCCCATATAATAGACAGTTAGGTAAAAGACAATCTAATTACACTAATCTAGTAGGCAATGTTGGGCTGGAGAGATGGATCAATGGGTAAAGAAAAGAAGATCTGATTCAATGCTCTGGAGCCCACGTGATAGAATGAGAGAACGGTGTCATGCAGGCATATGCCCTCCCCCACAAATGTAATATTTTTAATTCCAAGCATTTCTATAGAACTGCTTTAGAATGTACATATTCCAAACTTTTCTTTTGTACTCTGTCACTGATAATTCTTAAATCATTGCCAATGTGTTTTTAAAAATGGGACTTGTGTAAAGAGCTGATGCTGAACTCCTTTCAAACTACCCACTTATAAAATAACTTAAAAATAAAATTATGGTTCTCTGAATAAGATATCAAATTATAATCAAATTCATTGAAATATATCTGTACCTCATCAGCAACTTTGAACACCTGGGTATTAATGGATTATGGTAAAAAAAATTATAGTCTATAAATTTAAATATACACATGAAACTTTTTTAAAAAATTTAAACTCCCTGAACAAATGGTTTGTAATTTAAACACTGCTGGCAACTTTTGTCAAGTTTTCTAGTTAGCTGCTAAAAGAAATCACACAAAGCAGGAAATGAAGCCAGCCCTTCAGATATTTACCAAAATCCATGGCAAACTTCCCAGTCAGCACAAATGCCATTAGCTGTTTAGAAGGTTCCTCAAATACCTCTCAAACATCTCTTATGAGTAATGATGAATTGATGCTCCAGAGCAGGCCACAAGCTTGAGACTGCATTTTAGAAGGGAGGATGGGACGGCTGTCTAATATATGAACATTCAAAATGAGGTATGACCATAGGTCTCTGTCATCTTCTATCTGGTAAACCCACCAGCCTCTTGGACAGCTAAAATAAGAAACATTGCTGATTCAATACCAAAAATTCAATCCTTAGGGTCAGTTATGAATACTATCATATCATCTGCGAAAAGCAATGCTTTAACTGCTTCCTTTCCAATTTGTATCCCCTTTATCTCCTTTAGTTGTCTTATGGCTCTAACTAGAACTTCTAATACTATATTGAAGAGATAAGGGGAGAGTGGGCAGCCTTGTCTTGTCCCTGATTTTAGTGGGATTGTCTGAGTTTCTCTCCACTTCATTTGATGTGGCTTTTGTCTTTCAGTATATAGCATTTATTATGTTTAGGAATGGGCCTTGCGTCCCTGATCTCTCCAAGACTTTTATTGTTGGTGGGAGTGCAAACTTGTACAACTACTTTGGAAATCAATCTGGTGCTTCCTCAGAAAATTAGATTCAAGATTCAGCTATACAACTCCTAGGCATATATCCAAAATATACTCAAGTACACAACAAGGATATTTGCTCAACTGTGTTTGTAGCAGTTTTATCTGTAAAAGACAGAATCCCAGACATCCTTAACTGAGGAATGGATGCAGAAATTGTGGTATATTTACATAATGGGATACTACTCAGCCATGTCTCTGACATGAACTTAGTGGCAGGCTCTTTGACCCACCTTGAGTGGGGAGCAGCCTTGTCAGGCCACAGAGGGGGACAATGCAGCCAGTCCTGATGAGACCTGATAAGCTAGGGTCAGATGGAAAGGGAGGAAGACCTCCTCTATCAGTGGACTTAGAGAGGGGAATGGGAGGAGATGAGTGAGGGAGGGTAGGATTGGGAGGGAATGAGGGAGGAGACTTCAGCTGGGATACAAAGTGAATAAACTGTAATTAATATAAAAATAAAAATTTAATTAAAAAAACAAAACCATGACATTTGCAAGCAAATGGATGGAACTAGAAAAGATCATCCTGAGTGAGGCAACACAGACACAGAAAGACACACATGGTATGTACTCACTTCTAAGCAGATTTTAGCCTTATAGTACCGGATAAACATACTACAAGGCACACACACACAAGAGAATAAGTAACAAGGAGGACCAAAGGGAGGATGCTTAACTCTCACTCAGAAGAAGAAATAGAAGAGACAAAGATAGTGGATGAAGAGAGGGGACAAGGTAGAAGAGGGAGTTCAAAGAGAAATAAGGGCAGAAATCAGACCTGGGGAGAGTGGAGGGAACGGAGGTAGGACAGAAGGCCTGAAGAGAAGAATATAGACACTGTGGGTGGGGGCATCTCTGTGACAAGCTGGAGAGATAAGTCAGAATAGGCCTCTGGGAGGCTATGAGGGCTACTCTAGCTGTGACTCCTAGTAGCAGGGATCATAAAAACTGAAGAGGACACCCTCTAACTAAACAAGACTCCTAGTAGAGGGAGAAGAACACCCACCTACCCACAGAAACTTTGATCCAAAACTTATCCTCCCTACAAGAACCACAGGGGCAAGGCTAGAACAAATAGAACAGAGACTGAAGGAATGTCCAAACTGCCTGGCCCAACCCAAGACCCACTCCAAGGAAGAGAGTCAACCTCTGAAACTACTAAGATACTCTGCTATGCTTACAGACAAGAGTCTATCAGAATTTTCCTCTGAGAGGCTCTACCCAACAATGGTTTAGAAACCAATGCTGAGACTCACAGCCAGATATTGCGTGAAGCATAGGAAGTCTAGTGGAAAAGTGGGGAAAAGGATAAAAGGACCTAAAGGTGACTAGTTCTCCACAAGAAGATCAACAAATCCAACTGACCAGGGCCCAGAGGGGGCTGCGGCATCTGAAGCACTAACCAAGGACCCTGCACGGACTGGACCTATGTCCTCTTCATATATGTAGCCTGTGGGCACCTCAATCTTCACATGAGTCCATTAGTAAGGGAAGTAGGGGCTGCCTCTGACATGGACTCTGTTGCCTGCCTTTTGATCACTTGCCCCTGAGGGTACTGCCCTACCAGGCTACAGGGGAAGTAGACGAATTCAGTCCTCATAGGACTTGATTGCAGGGTGGGCTCCACTTTCCTTAGGAATAGGGGTTAGGGGATGGGGGATGAGGGTGAGACTGGGAGGAGAGGAGGGAGGAGGCTATGACTGGGATATGAAGTAAATAAAAATTAATTAATTAAAAAATTCAATCCTTAATACAAATCCTCACTTGTAAAGAACTATGTGATATATTCTTATTCAAAGATCTTTCAACTAAAGCACTTTGATGTCCCACCTTCCAATTTTTTATTATTATCTTTTTTTTCAATTTGTATCCTGGCTGTGGCTCCCTCCCTCATCTCCTCCCAATTCCACCCTCCCTTTCTCTTCTTCCCCTATACCCCCTCCCCTAGTCCACTGATAGAGGTAGTCTTCCTCCCCTTCCACCTGACCCTAGCCTATCAGGTCCCAAAGACTCATTCTCCAAGTGGAGTCCACCTTCCAATTTTCAAAAGAAAATACTTTCAAAATCAGCATCACATGTCAATCAGCAGAATGGACAAAATTACCCATTTACGCCCATGTGAACCTGAAGAAACACAATTAATGGAACAAAAGAGAAAATACAGAACAAATGAATTTGCTGATAGACACCAGACTCATGGAAGATGACCCATGACACTACAAAACCATTATGTCTTCAATACATGGTGTTACATTCAAACAGAGTCAAATATACATTGAAAAGCAGGAAGTCTCATGTTCTTACCCTGAGACAAGAACTGAATAACTGTTTCACAATGAGTTAGGGACTATCACAGCATAAAAAGAGGAGTTTCAGAATGACTGAACGTGTGTAACACTAATCAGACAAAGCGGATAACACAATAGAAAAGACGGTGGATTTAACCCTATGATTTTTAAGAAAAGACGTTAAAGGAGATTTAAAAAAATGACTTACATAAATTCATCATCAGAACAACCTAGTCAACAGATAGATTTTACAGCAGAAATCAAGTCCAAATTGTTTCTGCTACCATAGGTGATGTTTTGGTACCCTGTACTGATGGGGAACACGTGTGTCCCATAACCCAAATAGTTGATTCTTGATGTAAGCTGTTCACAGAAGGACAATTGTAGCCATGAAAAGTATCTTTAAGAATGATCCTAGAACTTCCTTTCAAAATAACAAAAACTTTAAATACCAGAGATGTGTGTGAATAGTAATTAGATCGATAAAAATAAACTATAGAATGATAAAAGTTCATCTACTACTATTACAACCTAACCCGTTAACAAACTCCAAGTTGCTTTAAGTGAAATAAAATGTTCACAAAGCAAACCTTCTTGCGTGATTTCATCACCATAACTTTTGAAAACATGCATGGTTATTTCATAGTATTATGAACTCGGAGCAATGGTTACTCATGGTGAGTTGGCAGTAGTAAAATTCATGAGCAGTGTCCAAGTGTGTGTTGTTTCCTTGTCTGGTATTAATTACATAAATGTGTTTGTTTTGTATGTTTTTACTTATTCTAATATTAACAATCATATCCTTTCATAATAAACCAAATATATGCAGAGATTGACATTTCCCACTATTTCACCTTATTGTGTGTGGATTTAGGTAGCATCCTTAAAAGAAAAGCTCAAATTTTATTCATCTCCAGCATGGTTTTCTACTACACACTATCTTATACTATATACTCCATTCTTATTTGATTAAAAGACTTTCAAAATAACCCGACAGAATACATTTGATATCTGTGAATCATACGAGGAAGCTTCAAATGTGTAAATAATAACAGCTCCAGAAATGAAATGCCACCAGAGATAAAAGACTACAGGAAGTGGGTGCCTTCATCAGTGCCATTATCTGAGAGATGGGATGCAAATCCTTTTCATGTTGTTTACTTTTAGCTTTCCAGTGTGAGTCTAGACTCTCGGTATGCAGAGGCTGTGTTATTCTACCCTGATGTAGTATTATACTGAATGTTGGTGTGCATCTATTATTCTTTAAAAAAATACTCAAATAGCAGAATACAATTCACTTTGAAGCAAGAGTAGTCTTCATATTTCTAATACCATCAACATGAAACACCTCTACTCTAGCAAAATTCATTCTTAGGAGAAAAATTACAGTGGGGCTAAACATCCCACATTAGAGTTACAGCCAGGAGTCTCATTCCTTCTCATCACTTTTGTGGAAGTGATCTAATCTAGTTGTCTATATTAAAGATGGAGTCCTGATAATTTTCCAGTTGAAAACATTTACTTTTAAGGTGTGAAATAGACTAGCTTACTTAAGATAAAAATAAACCATATTGCCTGAGACTAACCCATAAAATGCAGTAAGTCATTTTAAAGTGTTTCATTTTCATCATTTCTAACACTAGATAGACCTTATGAAATCCTCAGAGCATATTTTCATTTTGCAGAACATAATTCAGGAAATACAGAGTGTGAGGAGAGGCTATAGAAATGCCAAGACAAAGGGGGATTTTCTAAGAGCGCACAGTTCAATGGAGAGACAGACTTACAACCATACTATGCATTCAATTAGAGTGCTGCATTGTGCCATCTGTTTGGAAGAAATTATTTGCTTTCCACTGCAGGGGGCCTAGGCATGCCTGTGTAGAAAAGATGCTCAGGCAGATTCAAATGTGTTTTCCTTGATGGTAGCACCTTGCATAAGTACATCATGATATCACTATGAAGAAATTGACATGGATATAGCTCTTCTGTACCATCCAGGAATCATGGGGTTTACAGTAATGTATGTGTACATGCATGATGTGTACGTGTGTGATATATATGAATATAAGTGTGCATGCTGGTGTGAATGTGTGTATATGTATGTGTGTGAGCATGCGTGTACATATTTGTTTATGAATATGTATTTGTGTCTGTACATACAGTGCATGTTTGCTTGTGTAGGTGGGTGTGTGTGTGTTTTAATCAGCTGAACTACCTCTCTAAAAGACACCTGCCATCATTTATAATTTGCAGAATGGATAGCTAATTATATGTATGGTCTGAATAGTTCAAAAATAGTACTCTCACCTATACAGTAAGAGCCAATGGGTACTGGCTGAGAGCCCCATAATGCTGCACTTCCGTTGGCTATGAATAACTCCCAGAAAATGTCACTATTTCACCTTTGAGTCACCTGAGGATGATGCTGAGTACTTCACAGGAATCATATCCATGCATCATCTCTGTGTCTGCAGACAGCTGCGGGCTGCGGAAGAGAACGTGTGCCGGGACCCTTAATTGACAGAGCAGACACAGGCTTTCATTCTTTAGCTGTCAAAGCAAATTCTCTCCACAAAGCCGGGCATCACTCATGATGCTGCGTGGTGGCTCCTGGCCTGCCTGGTGAGAGGATGGGATCTCCTTGGCAACACTGGGCTGGCGCCCATGACTATAAGGTCAGTCTCTGCTTACCCTCAGTGTCATTTCCCAATCTGGTCACAGCGCCAGAGCTAAGTGTAACTGATGAGCTGAAGTGAGGGAAGGATATTTACATGAGGACTCCAGAGCTCCCGAAGACTACCCTGTCGAAATGCAAGCAGTTTTAACACTTGGTGTTGTTTATAATGCCAGGTAAATAACAGTCTATTCACTTATCAGAATAATTTCACCTCTATCAAGAACCTGGCTCTCTGAAATGACTAATGCAAATAAATTTTAAAGGTGTCACAGGCTTCTCTGTGCCCGCCTGACAGAAACCAATCAATTGAAAGTGTGCCTACTTAATTTAGACAGGATCACATGCTATATAGTACATAAAAGGAGGAAAATATGCCTGATCATGCAGGTGAAAACAATCCTAAGAGTGACAGTGGAAAAATTAAATGGTATTCCAATGGCAGCAACAAACAGTCAATATACACATAATTCATAGACATTCCCTGGAAATATTACCTCCCTGCACTAGAACTCTTCATAATTACTGCACTTAGGTTACACATTAACTTTCGATCTCTCTTTTTGATTCCCACGTATCTGAAAGTAGAAGACATTTAAGCGTCTTGCACAGGGCTGTGGCGTCAGATCTTTCAGCCTTTCCCTCACTCACCAGCTCATCCATCTAATTGATCACGGGACTGAATGCAACACTGAGAAGAAAAGGAAGTAACAGTAATAAAAACAAAACAGTACGTGTAAGCAGGAAGCCTGGCAGTGTCTTCCGAAAGGAAGGAAAAATAGGCTGGTAAGGGTTTGAGAAAAGTCAAGGAAATTTCACCAAACTATATGCCATGTATTCAGTTGTCTGTTAGTTTACTATTGTTTAAGAAGAATTTCACTGTGCGTTTGGGACAGACTTGACTTCACTACGTGACACACATGGCCACCGAACTCAATACCTTCACACATAAGACTGTTGAGTCATCTTGTGTGAGTGTGTGCCTCCATTCTTAGATTATGTGAACAAATGCTAAGGACCTTAGGAAACCTTGTAGAAATCTAGATTTTTTTTTTCCCGTGCAAATTGAGCTTTCTATTGCTATTTCCGTTTTGAAATATTTCATTGATTTATTTATCCTGCACGTTAGAGGGTGTGTGCTTATGGAAGGAAGTACCGGTGAAGAGGACAGAGGACAATGTATGAGAGTCTGTTCTCCCCTGTCCACCCTGTGAGTCACAGGGATAGAACTCAGGTAGCCAGCATTGGCTGCAAAGCATCTCCACATGCTAAGCATTTCCCTACCCCTTCCCTTGTATTTTTAAACTAAACAAGGAGGACACAAGGCCTTCACATAATCACTAAATTACACAGAGCAGATGGGAACTGTTTGCACTCAAATGTGCATGCTGGCAAAGAGGAAACACGATAAAACAGCAGGCAGTGAGACACCCAGACTGGTGTTTAAAAGACTCGTCCATGTGTGATTACTGGAGACAGCAACAAAAGTAAAACTTCTCCCATTGACAAGGACTGGTACACTCTGGTTTCTTAAACTTAATTGCTAATTATGCCTGCTCTGCTCCTTTTTTTTTTTTTTTTTTTTTTTGTATTCCATGTTTCTTTTTGACAGCCACAAAACTGTTCCTTTTCTGGGTTTATCTGAACAAAGACATCTGACTCACCTTTGCGAGGCAGGTCATTACCACCTGGGCAGTCAACTGTTGTGAAAGGAGGTGCATTCTTAATTACAAAATTTCTAAAAGAAAAATGCTTCTGAATTTCAGATTTACTGACCCTTCAAATCCCTTTTTTTTCCCTGTCAGTTGCCTTTGGTATATTTTTGAAAAAGAGTAGGTGTTTTGCTTTTAAAGTATTCTAAAGGACAGCTTCAATCTTCAGCAGCTGATCAGGTCCACTCATGCCCCTCATTATGTTCCAGGTCCAGTCAGCCCCGGCTCATTCTGCACAATAGCGAATTTTCACCCACCCACTCCTCCTGGAGTACCAGGCTGTGAATGCTCACCAGGGTACATGTACAAAGGGTCTTGATCTTTAATTATATTATTAAGCATGGAACTAAAAGGTACTCCTGGCAAAAGGCTTGCAAATATAATTTAAGGTTGTAGCCTGAGAATTGACCTCAATTGGTATGAAGATCAGAGTTCAGAGGCCCCTCCAAAGAGTTAAATACTACAACTTTCAATTTAATAATTTTATGTGACTCTTGGAGGTAGAAATAAATGGGTTTCTGATTTTTATTCCTTCTCTTAGGACTCTTTTTATTTTGCTGTTGGCTTTTCTAGTCCAACTTAGATACAATGGCTTTTGCTTTATGGTATCATATTTTATTTTGTTATGTCCTAGAAGCCTGTTCTTTTCTAACAGGAAACACAGAAAAAGAGTAGATCTGGATGGGAGAGGAGATGGGGGAGGAAGTGGGAGGGGTAGAAGGAGAAGAAACTATATTAAGATTATATTGTATACAAAAGAACCTATGATTAATAAAAAAGAGTTTTTTTTGTTGTTGTTGTTTTGTTTTGTTTTTTGTTTTTCAAAATAGTTAAGGTCTAGAAAGCTATTCCAGTGCATAGTGGCTTGCCATGAAAGCATGAGGAACTGACTTCCATACTCAAGATCCACGTAAAATGATGGGTGTCTTGCACCCACTTGTGATCCCGAAGAAGGGGAAGAGGAGACCAATGGATCCCTGAGTTTCTGTGGTCAGCTAGCCTATCCCAGTTCAGTAGACCCACATTATATTGAGAGACACTGTAGAATAAAACGAGAGACAACAGTTTACCTCTGGTCTTCAAAACACATGTGTAAGCAAGTGTCAATGTACCCATGCCCTACACACACATAAAAAGTAAAGACTGAACTACCATGTGACCCTGCTAATCATACAGGCAAATGTTCTTCAGGTAACCAGATCACAGACTCAGGTGTTGCTTTGACATCACGTTTCCTGCAGCACAATTCACAGTATATAAGTTGCATAACCTGCCCACGTGTGTCCAAAGATGACTAGATAGAGAAAAAGAGCCTCAGGTATATGACTAAATTTTATTCAAAAGAATAAAGAAGAAAGACATTGTGCCTTTGCTGGAAAACAGATGCTGCCGCAAAGTACCATGTTAAGAGAAGTCAGCCAGGGACAAATGGGCAGATACTGTGTTTCCTCCTAGTTTTGGCCCTACAACTCTTTATAAATGCATAAAACATGTAAATACAAACGTAAGTGTGTATGTCTTCATGAGTATATATGGTAGAAGAGACATGTATGCAGAAAGGATAGAAGATGGAAAGAGACTAATTAGGGGAACAAAAAGGCCATGGAGAATCAAGGGGGAACATGGGTGAAAGCGGTCAAAATCCATTATACATCTATGAAAGAATAATCTTTTATACAATCCAGTGTTGTATACAACACATACATAGCAATAAAAAATTAAGATTAAAATTCTTGACCTCACAAGTTTGGGGTATAGTTTGGTCAATAGATTTTCTTTCCTTTCTCTTTGTTTCTTCTCTTTTCCTTTTTTCTTTTCTTTTCTTTCTTTCTTTTGTTCTTACTCTTTTATAACCTGGTGTGTTCAATAAGCAACGCTACCAAAATGAATTAATATACAATAAAATATAAAGCCACAGAGAGGTGAAAGTTCCATTTGGGTGTGTGTGGCAAGAGAATAGTACATAGACTAACTCTCCAAGAGTGAAGGCAGGCAGAATGTCCGTCCTCCTGACTTCCTGTAGAGCAGTTTTTTTTTTTTAACTTTTATTAATTACACTTTATTCATTTTGTATCCCCCCATAAGCCCCTCTCTCCTCCCCTCCCGGTCCCCCCTCCCCCCTTTCTGCATGCATGCCCCTCCCCAAGTCCACTGATAGGGGAGGTCCTCTAGAGCAGGTTTTATCCAAACTGGGACATGCTGCAGACATATGCCTGTATCCGTAACGGCCAGTATTTCTCAGAGAGACTATGGCATATATTTCTGTGTGATTACTTAAGCATCTTGCTAGAACTGGTCTTCAAATACTGTCTCACCATGCTTGGGTTCCCTGAAAAAATTTCCTACATTGGCTCATATCAATATATGGTCACATTTTCGAGGTGGCAGCAGTGATTTGGGAAACTGTGAAATCCTTATTTGCTGGCGCAGAGCTGGCAGAAGTGGCCACTAGGGGGCAGGCTATATGAGGGCTGTGATCTCATACCTTCTGTCCCAGCTCTGCTTCTAGATTTGAGGTAATGGGAGTAAGAAGCTCCTTCATCTACACTGTCCAAAAGCCACTCTTGGGCGTGTCTTCCTCCACTGTGGACTCCAAGATAAATCTCTATGCTTGTAAGATTATTCCTGTCAGGCTTTTAGGTACAGTGGTGAGAAACATAATACATCCTGTTTTTCTAACGCATTTCAAAACTTCTGTATTTCAGGATGAGGTGGAAAGAAAGAAAGAAAGAAAGAAAGAAAGAAAGAAAGAAAGAAAGAAAGGAAGGAAGAAAGGAAGGAAGAAAGAAAGAAAATAGTTCTTCTTAAGCTCAATGAATATTTTTGTTTTATTTATTTTTAAAACTATACACAGTGGCTAATATAACTTTTTAAATGTCCTTAAACATTACAGATAAAGGAATAAAAAACATTGTAAAAGCTTACAAAACAACTTTAGTAAAAAAAATATATGGTGGTTATTTTAGTAAAAACTGCAACCAAATATGCAAATTTAAATGAGATGAAGATTTTTTTTTTCTTGTATCACATACAGTTCCTGATTTTAGGTAGGACAGAGAATACAGCTCTCCAATAATCAGTGTTTTAGGGTACTTAACTATAGTAATGAAAGTAAGAGAATAATAAGAAATCCAGCTGATTGGTGTTTCACCTGGAATTGTTATTTTTGTGGTTTCAAGGCGCAGCCTTGGGATGTAGCTCAGTGTCAGAGTGCTTGCCCAAAATTAAATAATTTAAGCATTTTGTGCAATAAGGAAGATAGAATGGCACCAATAGTATTTCAGGCACGGATCCTGATAAGGCCTTTTTTTTTTCCTTTTTTATTATTATCATTTCTTACAATTTATTCAATTTGTATCCCGGCTGTGGGCCACTCCCTTGTCTTTTCCCAATCCCAGCATAAGGCCTTTTTAAAGACAGTTTAAATCCCATTTTATTCTCTACTCATGGAAAATTTGCAGTTCCTGTCCTTAGATATCCTGTTCCTTAAATATAAAGATATGAAGATACTTTCATCTCCTGGAATTTAGCCTACCTGCTATTGCTGAAAGTTTTTTTGTATACGTATCATAAATCCCTGGAAATAGTCACATGAAAGCTAGGTGACAGATTATGACAGACTTTCTCTTTTGAGTCTAGGACAGGACTAGACATTAAGATCCATGCCACAGGGCTGGCGACGTAGCTCATTGGTTGACAGCACTGGTTGCTTTCCCAGAGGAGCATGGCTCAAATCCCAGCACCCACCTGACAGTTAACAACTGAGTCGAGCTCCAGTGGTTGCAGGCCTCTTATCACCCCTACAGGCACCACATGTGTGTGCTGCACCGCACATATATGCATGCAACGTACCGTGTACATTAAAGAAGACGATCTAACCATCCAAGAAATAAAAATCAATAAACAGCTTAAGAAAAATTTTAATCTGGTGGAGCTGTGACCTGTAAGAGCCACAATGTCCATTTCCTTTAAAAGAGTGTTTGCAAATATGATAAAAGAAAATGAGTTCAATTTAAAAATCTAAAAATAGTTCCATTGGGAGAGTAACAGAGCTGAAATATCTGGGCACAGGGGTCTTTTCTGAGACTGATACTCTAACCAAGGACCATGCATGGAAATAAACTAGAACCCTTGCTCAGATGTAGCCCATGGCAGCTCAGTATTCAAGTGGGTACCCTAGTAAGGGGAACAAGGACTGTCTCTGACATGAACTCAGTGGCTGGCTCTTTGATCACCTCCCCTTAAGGGGGGGCAGCCTTACCAGGCCACAGAGGAGGACATTGCAGGCCCTATCCTGATAAGTTAGGGTCAGATGGAAAGGGAGGAGGACCTCCTCTATCAGGGGACTTGGAGAGGGGCATGGAAGGAGATGAGGGAGGGAACATAGGATTGGGAGAGAATGAGGAAGGGGGCTACAGCTGAGATACAAAGTGAATAAACTGTAATTAACATAAAACATAAAAAATTAATTTAAAATAATCTAAAAATTTACTAGTGTACATATATAATGTTTGCGTTTTATTAATATTGCAAAGTATAAATATGTTTCATTAAATAATCATTATACTTAGCAAGAATTTATTATGATATACATATACAATCCTCCAGGTTTGATCTCTCTTAAGATCTTTACTAACATCAGATAGAATCGATCAATCAAACAAAAAACACTGAAATCATACCAAACTCAATTTCACATTGTCCTTCGCTTATTGATGGGTTTAGAATTATTTTATGTATCGTACATCTGATAGAGGTTTTTAAACACCTAATTTTAGTTATATCTAACAACAAGGTAACTTTTGTGCACATTCCGTTCTGCCATTTTGCCAGAAATATAAACATTTTATATAGTATATATATATATATATATATATATATATATATATATATATATATATATATATATATACCACTTAACAAAATCTAAAAACCAAGACTCAATGAGATGGGGCTAGCAATAACCAATAGAGTTTTACACATCACAGACCCAAGGTCAAGCAGCAAGAAACAGCCAGCCTTCGATGTGAGAAACTTGGAGGACAGAATGAAAAGAAAGAAAAAACCCTCCATGGTGTGAAAAGTGCAGGGTGTAGCCTGGCAGAGTGTAAGAGCCAAGGGAAAGGGAAGGATGAATTATTATCCAACCTATCTCATTCTTCCAAGGCCAAATACCAAAAGTAAGTTATTGTCTTTAGCCTAAAGTCACCTTGGACTCAGGGAACAGTAAAATTTCATGGGGCAGACCACCCCAGCTGAGGGCAATTATCCATGAGGATGACGGTGACTGCATCCTGGCCCAGAAGCAATCATCTCACAGGAGCCAGACTGCTCTCCTGAAGCAAGCAATGGCAGGAAAAATATTTTCAGACAGTCCTGTAGACCAGAGTTTAGACAATGACCAAGACTTTTTAATTACCTTCCAGGGTTCAGTGTTTTCTCTACCTAAGGCAAAAAAGCTCAAGTCAATGCCCTCTAAATCAATCTGAGATGTGTGGGCACCTTTAATTTTTTTCTATTCATAACTTGGAATAAATGTCTTCCTCTACTTTTTCAATTCATTGTTTTAATTGGTGGAACTGGAACAAGTGGCCAAGCCTAGCCCTTTGGGGCTTCCATCTTAAAACTCTTGTTACAAGAGAAGACAATTGATGCTGGCTCAGTACTGAGCAGAACTTCAGAAGTCCAGCACAATCCCTTAAAATACTAGCATCCCCTCCCCCCACCTCCAACTCAGTCATGATGAGCAGGGAGCAAGCTATGCACTCACCCTATGCACTCTGGTTGTTAGGTGAGAATCGCAGAGGAAACCGGAGACAAACAAATAGCACAGACTGAGCTTGGCAAGAACATATGGCTGAGATGGTCATAGAAGGAAGACGTGGTGGCCTGAATGGCCACTCTCCACTGCTCTTCTACAGCTATCTCCGGGGAAGAAAGGAAACTTCTTTTTCTGGTTTATTATTGTTATTATCATTGCAATTATCATCCTTTAGCTGTACTAAAATCTACAGACCTAAAGAAGCTAAACAACAAGGAGGACCCTAGAGAAGATGCTTAAATCTCATTCAGAATGGCTAACAGGATGGACGCCAGAATTGGTGGAAGAGAGGAAACAGGATGGGATCCTACTATAGAGGGTCCTCTGAAAGGATCCACCCAACAGGGAATCGAAGCAGATGCTGACACTCAGGGCCAAACTTTGGGCAGAGTGAAGGGAGTCTTATGGAAGAAGAGAGGGGTAGGGATAAAAGGACATGGAGGGGATAGGAGCCCCACAAGGAGACCAACAAAACTAAAAGTTCTGAGCCCAGAGGGTCCTGATGGAGTAACAAAGGACCATCCATGGAGAGGACCTAGACCCCCTGCTTAAAGGTAGCCAATTGGCAGCTCAGCCTCCATGTGGGTTTCTGAGGAAGGGGAGTGGGGGCTGCCTCTGTCATGAGCTCAGTTGCCTGCTCTTTGATCAGTTGCCCTTGGAAGCTCAGAGGATCTAGGCAGTCCTGCTGAGACTTGATAAACTGTGGGCAGGTGGCAGAGGAGAAGAATTCTCCCTTTCAGTGGACTAGGGGAAGGGAGTAGGCAGGAAGAGGGTGGGAGGGTAGAACTGGGAGGAGTTGAGGAAGAGGGCTTCACACAGGATATATAATGAATAAATTGTGAAAAAATTAAAATAATAAAAAAAAATCCTTTGAATTAAGTGGCCACTTTTCCCGGCCATTTGAAGAGAGACTATAGAATAGGTAGCATGGAATCAACATTTTGGATGACTTGTAAGTAGGTATTCTATGAGCAAAATGGATCAAAATAGTGAAGTCTTGGAAATGAGATACTGTATATAAAGGATTATTATTTCTGAGCAGAATTAGGTCTTTATTTACAACAGAACAGAAACGGATCTCCGAGTTGGTTTTCTGGCTATCCGAATCAAACTAGAAGATTCCCTACCCCAAATTATCCACATCTGACAGCTTAGAATATTTGCAATGTTTTCCTCTCTCAAGCCAGAAAAAAACAAAACAAACAAACAAACAAACAAACAAACAAACCAAAGGCCAGCTTGATATGTGGCATTAGCCTTTAGTCTCAGTACTAGAAAGTAAAGGTATTCATATCTCTGTGAGTTTGAGGCCTATCTGGTCTATACAGAGAGTTCTATATCGTGAGAGGCTTTCTAAAAACAAACAAACAAACAAACAAACAAACAAACACAAACATCACTTTAATAACCTTCCACCCCTTCAGATGCACTCTGGTCTGTCACTGTGTGTTTCCTTTCCCTCTAAATACTAGGTTTTAAGCATTTGTGTTTGGAAATTATGGGAAACTCATTACTAAAGAAAATTTGACATGATTGATATAGGATTCAAAGTTTGAATTATTAGCTCCGTTTTAGATATTAGGGTCACAGAAAAGCAATGTAGTGCTAAAAATAAGATGTAAATTAGCAGTATGAAATTTACAAGTGAAGTTCACATTTGTGTTCCATATGGAGTACGCAATAGCTTCTGAATACAGAATTCCAGCCTCCTGGAATGCCTCTTCGATTATAAATTTTGTAAACATTCACGCCTTTCCAAAGCTTATTAAAGTCATAACCAATTCTGTATATGACAATTGTTTCCTAACTCTTTCCGTCCTTTGATTATTCAATTTGAAATCAAATGCAAGATTGTGTATAACTACAAAGGCATTTATTCTGCAGAAAATTTGTATTTAGATCTCTTCTTTTTGTAGGTGAATAGAAATTCTGAATAACGCAGGCAAATTGGAGTCTGAGGTACCCTACATGCCTGCTATTAATATAAGCTGGGGTTTGGGGCACAGGAAAACTAGTGCTACTGATCTGCAGAGCAGGCCCTTTGTCTGGCCCACAGGTACAGTCAGAGAGGCACTATTCATGGAAGTGGCTCTCACTGGCTTGCTATGCCATCTCTGTGCCCTTGATTTAAAGGGAAAGATTTCTTTCCATAAGGGACAGAGGTGTCCTGCCTGGCATCTGACTTACTGTATCTGAATCATGTTCTGCTTCACTGTGCCAAAGACTTCCATTTTTAGCTTTGATGACTGGGTGAAGAACGTAGCATTCTAAAATGACCATGACCTTTTAATAATTAATATTTTTGCCTTATTGGCTTATTTCATCTACTCCTTCCTGTAGGCTCAGACTGCAAATTAGACAAAGACTTTTTATCTTGCATATAGGGAGGTCAATCTTCTGAAAGAGTCTTTAAACAGGAGTTGAATTAACCTTGAATCATACAGGCCGTGCTGGAAACAGAATTGAATATTGCTGACATTTTTAATAAGACAAAGTATCTTTAGTTCACTACAAAGGACCTGATGGAGTAAAATAGTATATGTATCAAAAGTAATAGTAGAATCTTCTAGAAAACAATTTAATTTTTTATCAGTTGTAAGAGACTCAAGTTTTAAATTGTTTATGGTGAGTTGTTTTTCATGTTGCTTAGGGAGGAAAGGGTAATTTTGGCACACTGAGGGCACACTCCTGTCAAGGAAGCCGGGTTGCCAGATCTTTGACATAGCTGGTCACATTGCTTCCAAACTCAGGAAGACAAGAGCAATGACTGCTGGTGCTCAGTTTCTCCTGCTTCAGTCTGCATATCCAGCCCGTGGAATGGTGTTGTCCACATTTAGGGTAGGCACATGAGCTGATCCAATGTAGAAACTACATCTCAGGAATGTCCTGAGAGTGTTGATCTTTGATGATTCTAGATTCTTCCAAGTGGACAATCAAAATGAAGCCTCACAAAACTCTGTTCTTAAGAACATTAGTAGCAGCTTTATTCATAATACCTAGAACCTAGAACCTAGAACAGCCCACATGTCACTCAACAAAGGAATGGATACAGAAACTGTGGTACATTTACACAATGGAATACTATTCAGCAATTATAAAAAAAAAGAAAGGAAGAAAGAAAGAAAGAAAGAAAGAAAGAAAGAAAGAAAGAAAGAAAGAAAGAAAGAAAGGAAGGAAGGAAGGAAATCATGAAATTTGCAGGCAAATGGTGGGAACTGGAAAAGATCATCCTAAGTGAGATATCCCAGAAGCAGAAAGACACACATGGTATATACTCACTTATAAGTTGATATTAGACCTATAATATAGGATAAAGATACTAAAATCTGTACATCTAAAGAAGCTAAGCATGAAGGAGGACCCTGGGTAAGATGATCAATTCTCATTCAGAAAGGCAAATGGGAGAGGCATTGGAAAAGGGAGAAAACGGGAATAGGACAGGAGCCTACCACAAATACCCATCAGGGTATTAAAGCAGATGCTGAGACTAGCCAAACTTGGGTCAGAGTGCAAGGAATCTTATGAAATAAGGGGGAGATAGAAAGATGTGGAGAGGACAGGAGCTCCAGAAGGAGAGCAACAGAAACAAATAAATAAATAAATAAATAAATAAACAAACAAACAAACAAAAAAAACCCCATCTTGGCACAGGGGTCTTTTCTTTTCTGAGACTGATACTCCAACCAAGGACCATTCATGGAGATAACCTAGAACCCCTGCTCAAATGTAGCCCATGGCAGGTCAGTCTCCAAGTGGATTCCCTAGTAATAGGAAAAGGGACTGACTGACACGAACTCTTGGGCTGGCTCTTTGATCACCTCCCCCTGAAGGGAGACCAGACTTGCTAGGCCACAGAAGAGAACAATGTAGCCAGTCCTGATGAGACCTGATAAGCTAGGGTCAGAGGGAAGGGCAAGAGGACCTCCCCTATCAGTGGACGTGAGAAGGGGCATGAGAGGAAATGAGGGAGGGTAGGTGGGATTATGAGGGAATGAGAGAGGGGGCAACAGCTGGGATAAAAAGTGAATAAACCATAAAGAATGAAAAATAAATTAATTAAAAGAAGAACATTAGTCATATATTGTCCTATTATAGATTTTCTTTATACTGCTTTGGATATTAACCTTGTGACTAATCTCTCATTGGAATTAGTATAATCAGGAGTGTTTGACACTCCAGTCTTAGTCATCTTTGGATGAGAAGATTTTACCATCATTTAGGTAAACTTTACAATGAATAAGAAGAATCTTTAACAATTATTCTGTTTCCCTATGTCATAAGAATTATTACTTTCTACATTACTGTATTGCCTATGTCTTGCAAACTCTGTCTCATTAAATTAATTATCCATTAAGTTGTGATCTAGAGAACATACCAAGTTGTACCTCATGTTTACTTTTGAAACAGTAATAATGTTGACATCCATTAGGCTTTGTATTTATTTGTATTTAAATTTATTTTGTTATATGCTACTATACGTTTCTGACTCTGCACTGTAAAAATTTGACAAGGCATTCCTTGTGTGTGTGTGTATGTGTGTGTGTTTATACATACGCATATACACATGTACATATGTGTATACATATACACATGTACATATATACATGCATAGATATGTATAAGTATATATATGTTTTTATATATTATATATATACATATACATATATATATATATATATATATATATATATATATATATATATATATA
>NW_026585698.1:12157984-12189976 GCF_907164565.1 Psammomys obesus | reverse complement strand
TATATATATATATATATATATATATATATATATATATATATATATATTACAAGGAAGCCTTGACCAGTTCTTTTGATGAAGACTGACAGACATAGAGAGAAAGAAAGACAGAGAGAGACAGAAAGAGACAGAGAGCCCCCCCTTGGCCAGAACAACTAGGTTTGTCATTCACATGGGACAGTGAAATAATAGTCTAATATACCTTTCATTAATTAGATGCTTTCTTAAAGACTACTATACAGAACATAATTCTAAAGGCTGAAAATTCTTTCAGAATGAAGGAGTCATACAAGGTATCCTAAATGGCTCATGAGACATAAAGGAATATGAAGTGTCCATATAGCTGTCCATGAACAGAAAGAGAAGGAAACACACGATTGGTAAAGAGAAATGCATGGGGTATTCAGGAGAAAGATATTAAAGCTGCACCTCAGTAATCATCAGACTTAAGCTACGTTGTCTCAATCTACTTAATCTATTTAATCTTTACATTGTATACTACACGTAGAATCGCAGGAAAGGAAGCACCCACAGGTACCTGGCCTTCACCCAGCAGAAGCATGGTTGAGTCCCCTGATTCCCTGAATTTTTTTATAAAGGCTCAAAGGCTAAACTATAAAACAACGCTGACGTTGATAAGGCAGCCTAAAACAAACAATAAATTTGGTTCATCGTATTGAAAATAAATCTGTTCTCACCACCAATAATAAGTCTCCAAACAAAGTTCTCCAAACCTGATCCCTACATAAGTTATTTACACATTTTATCTATTAATTTTGTATGATTTTGCTAACAGACTTTATTATGAAGAAATTCTTGGGTTATGATGGTTGGGTATTTGTACATTTTATGTTTATGCTAATGTGGAGGGTTTAATTATAGGCAACTGACATCTTAACAACCATGATAATTAAATACTCTACTTTGATATCAATAAAAAGGCACGAGAAAATTTACAAGTATCTCTAGGGCAAAACATATGAATAAATAGAAGAAATAAGGAAAATTGCAAGTGTTTCCTGGATGAGTAATCATGAGCCTTCATCAATTTAGACATCATTCTAGTGAACAGATGAAGGTCTGTGAACTTGACCAAATGGGGCCTAGCAGGCTTCCAGCCAGCACCTGCTTTTCACTTTGTGTAAGTCAGCTCACTTTCTTTCGTTGACATGTCCGTCTGTCTATTCACCCACAGGCCTGTCAGTCTGTCTGTTTTCAGATGGGGAGGGTCATGGTTTCCTATATAGAAATTAATAAAATCTAGCAAAGAAGATACACAGAGCTTTAGGATACAACTTTCAAGCCCATTAAGTGCTGCATTAGGTAATTTCTTTAAGGAGATGCATGCAGCACATTAAGGGGACCCTGAGGCTGAGTTCAGGATGATGGAGAAAACAATCATAATAAAATTGTGTTCTCAGTTTTCCTTGATTACCAAACCAAACATCTCAGGATACTTATTTAAGTAGCAAGATATCGTCATGCCCATAACTCAGCACCGTCATCTACACCCTCTTCTTAATCACAGTTTCTGAACGGCCCAGGCTTCCCATTCCTTCCTGATGGTGTTTCTCAGAGCATCTTGGAGTGAAACAAGGATGAATGAAGCAAAGAAGCTGCTGCTGATGTGAGGTTGCACTCTGTCTCTCTCCTTCCCCCCCCTCCTTTCCATGTCTACTTCTCTAGCCTGTATTTGCTCTAAAAGAAAGTAAAATTTCATAATTGCTGTATTGTTCCATACAATGGCCCATAGAATTCTTAAATTATCTCTTTTTTTCGTGATACAATGTCGTCATCTTGATGTCTTAGAAAAAGAATCACTTGAACCTCCCTGTTTTATGAACAATGGGTATTAAATGAACACTGACATACATGAAGGTGTGAAGATAATAAGATTTGAAAGACAAAAATATTTTTGTTCCCTCATGTATTAAAAAAAATCTTCTTTTCAATTTTTTTTTTTTTTTTTGGCATCAGTGTGGATGTGCATCACAGTGTGAAGAAGTGCATCTGGTGTCACCTGACTGAGAGCCTCATGTACCTTCAATGTCCTCTAAGGTATTTCTCAATGCGACTTTAGCTTTGGTTTCCCTTATAATTGTAGGCAGTCTAGGTGTACAGAACCACAGGCAATGAACCATTTATAACAAAGAAGTGGAAGCATCTGCAGGAAATAGGGAGACTCAACGTAAGTTTAATTTGAAACACACTAAACATGGTGACTAGCTTATAGCCCTTTGCTCATCGTTGGTGTTCTTAACCCAGACGATAACTTACTTGGCAGTCTATTGTAATTCACAAGTTCATTGTTAATTTCTGTAATCCCTGCTTCACATATGAGCAAATGAAAGCATGAAGCTGAGGGACTTACCCAAGACTCAGCTCCTTAAGTCATAGTGCTTGTCACGACCTCAGTGATCTGCCTGTGGAATCCACACACACATTATCTCCATATAAACTTACTATTAAATATATATACTTCAAATATACATCATCATTAAACAACAATAAATCTTCTATTTAAATTAATAAATTATCAATAAATGATAAAGCAAATCATTGAATAATAAATTAATTATATATTATTTAAAGGCAGGAGTTGAAGTTTTGGCTTTCTGAAAAGCTGGCTTACAGCTTAAAAATGTTACAGGTGCACAACAGTTCTAAGGTGTTCACTTCAAAACCAGGAGTAAATTATTCAATATGACTCCATTGCTATTGAAGAGAAGATTCTTGATAGAATTCCTAGTAATAAAGAGGGTATTGGACAACAAAGAAAAAATAGCAATATTCACCCCAGAATAACATCAAAATGGAAGGAAAAAGCAGATACAAGTTAGCAATGTAATGTCAGAAAAGACAGATTTAAAACCAAGGAAGACAGACAGGCAGGCAGGCAGGCAGTCAGAAAGACAGACAGACAGACACACACACAAAGAGAGAGAGAGAGAGAGAGAGAGAGAGAGAGAGAGGAGGGAAAAGAGAAAGAGAAGTCTGGAGACTATCAGAAAGAAAATGGTTATGATCAGAACCAGAACTCGAATCCTTAATTTGTAAATGTTTCATAAGATGATAGATACAGTATGGTGATAGAAGAATTATATTGAGTGACAATATTATAATAAAGAAATCAGTGACAAAAAGCATTCAAAATCTCAGTAAAAATATATAGCAGCAGAGGAAGGAAGATTTAACTACACCATTTTTTAAGGTGTACTTTGAAACATAAAAACTATGTGATTCTACAAGGCAGAGTTAATGATAAGGGGAAGACTTGTGGAGAAAGGCTTGCCTAGAGGGCTTCCCACACGCCATGCAGTCCTACTGTGTGCAGATCTGTGGGTCTGTCCTGTACTGGCCTCTGGGATTTGGGTAAGAACAGGATATAGTGAGCTGCTTCACTGAATATGGGATTCAAGGTTCCTGCTGAACCATGTATCATACCGTCCTACGTCTTTCCTCAGCAAGTCCATGATTTCTGTCTAGAACCTTGAAACTGGCTGTGCAAGTTTTATGCTTTGACCAATAAAGCCTTCACAGTCCTTGGCAGCTCACGTACATATGACTATGTGCATCATGTATGTGCATTTGTGTGTCCAGAAGCACCCACGTGTGCTTGTCCACGGGTAGAGGGCTGAGATGATAAAAATCGAGGTGTCTCCCTCTATCATAGTCACTGAACAGGACCTCAGCAATGTGCTAGATAAGCTGGCTACCAACCCTCAGGAATCTCCCGTCCCTAGCTTTCCCAGCACTGGGAATTCAGAAGTGTACAACCATGCCCGGCTGTTAAATATGTGCTAGAGATTTTAACTCTGGCCTCCCATACTCACACAGCAAGCATTCTGCAGAATGAACTATTTTTCTGAACCCTGGCCCTTGGTAGCTTTGACGAAGAGA
Source organism: Psammomys obesus (assembly GCF_907164565.1). Classification (NCBI taxonomy): domain Eukaryota; kingdom Metazoa; phylum Chordata; class Mammalia; order Rodentia; family Muridae; genus Psammomys; species Psammomys obesus. Next base: position 12,186,076 of record NW_026585698.1, on the reverse strand, counting down.
ATGAAACAAGATTAAAATACAGATTTCTCAAGAAGGTTCAAAGCTCTTTTCAAATTGGAATAGACTCCCTAGGATATTGAAATGAATGTCTGCCTCTAGTTGTTAAATTAAGAAAAGGAAAAGGAAAAGAAGAGTCTCCCACTCTCCTGTTGGCTAATGGGTGTTAGAAGCCAAGCAGTGAGAGGTGTCAGCCTTCCCAAATGTCTTTTGAGATTGGGTCCCACCCAGTCCTATCCTGGCAGGATCATGAGTGCGGGTATGTTTGTGACAGGAAAATTCAACAAACTCATCTGAGAGCTTACATGCATGGCTTTTGAAGTCAGCGTGAGCATCAAAGAAAGGGGATCTATCTCATCAAAAACCGTTGGCCAGGGCGCAGCAGAAACCATGCCACCAAGACCATGCTAAAGCACAGCTACTCCCATCATCCCAACTCTGATTGCCTCTGTTTATCTGCACAGATCTTATTTACTTTAAGGGAAAATGTGATTCACCGTACAATCAATATCTGACCCTGTCAGACTGAAGCTGACAGGTGTATGGCCGTGGGGGGCGGGGGGAAGAGAAGACTCTTTTCTTTCTGTAGAGAATGGATTCTTTTCCATGTTACCATGGGACTATATTCACAGAGGGCAGTGGACAGGGTAGGTGGATGTATAGCTGAAGAGAGTAAGAGCCAGAGGGGAAGGAGGATACCAAAAATAGATAGATAGATAGATAGATAGATAGATAGATAGATAGATAGATAGATAGATAGATAGATATGTAGACAGAAAGATAGATAGATAGATAGATAGATAGATAGATAGATAGATAGATAGATAGATAGATAGATAGATAAAATAATAAAAAGACCGTCAGAAGCAGTGGTTCAAAACCTCAAGGTGTCAAATGGCCCTTTCCCAGGGGTCACATATTTGATATCCTCCTTATCAGATATTTACATCATGATTCATAAAACTAGCAAAATTACAGTTATGAAGCAGCAACAAAAAAATGATTTTTTTGTTTGGGAGGTTACCACAATGTAAGAAACAGCATTAAAGGGTCATAGCATTTTGAAGGTGGAGAACTGTTGCTCTAACTCAACATGAGCAAAGCTTCTATAAACTCACAGAGACTGAAGCAACATGCAAAAGGCCTCCATGGGCCTGCACCAGGTATGTATTATCGCTTCCAGGTTAGCCTTTCTATGGTGTCTTTGAGTATATCTCTGATTCTTGTGCCTTCTCTTGGGATCTTGGGATCTTGGGATCTTTTTTTTTTCCTGTTGTTTTGTCTTGTCCAACTCCAAAGTGATAGTTTCTGTTTTATCTAATTTTATTTTGTTATATTTTTAAATGAATGAATGATAAATACCAATACACATAAAATTAGATAAATTAACAAAGAAACAGAGAAATGGAATACGCATAAACGGAAGCAATGACAATGATTGAAAAAAGAGGCTATGAATTTGAAGAAAGCAAGCAGGGGTACACGGAATATTTCAGAGGGAGGAAAGGTTCCTGTCGGCTCCACCTCTGCTGCCAGCCTGATGCAGGTGCTATTCCTCACAGTTTCTTGGTTGGAAAACAGTATATAACTATGAAAAAAAAATGTGTCTGATAGAGTGAGAGCTATATGCACGAGGCTGAGAGATGGATAGGAACAAATTTATTTCTAAGAGGCATGGCTGGCCGAAGTCCATTTTCAGCATATGTTTCCTTTGGAGCCATAGATGAGAAACCTACTGAATTTTATTTCTTAAACTTGTTTGAGTCAAAATCTAAGCTTTTTATTAAACAAACTTCACCCTTAGTTAATGCTAAATAAAAACCAGTCACACGTTCCTTGAAGAAATTAGAACTTAAAGATAAAAACTTGGATATCTAAAAAAAAAAAAAAAAAAAAAAAAAAAAAGTTGTATAAGCCAGGCAGAGTGGCACATGCTTTTAATCCCAGATCTTGGTAGACTAGGAAGGCACATCTCTATGAACTCAGGTTAGCATGGTCCACATAGCAAGTTCCATAATGGTCAGGGCTATAGAGAGAGACCCTGCTTCAAGCAAACAGCAAACACACAAACAAAATAGTACTATTGTATAATCTCATAAATTTGTTGTATTTCTCTGCTGTTGAATTAAATAACTATATAATTCAAAGTCTACTGTTGATAATTTTTTCATGGTTTCCATGATTCTGCATCTCTGTCATGACAGACACACAGAATAATACAGCAAAGATGTTGATTCTAATGACAATATATTGATGTATATTTGTTAATTGTGATTAGCATACTGATTCTAACATGCCAGTCCCTGAAACTTTTAAACCTGTAACACTATGTTTCACAAATATATGTGAGTGTAAACCAGCTAAATTTAAGCAAAGAGATTATCCTGGTGAGCTCCATGTAATTGCTGGGACTCAGTGTAGGTGTAGGAGAAACAGAGGGTTAGAGTGGCCATGTCTAGGAAAGGATTGATTTTGAAGGAGGGTAAAGGGACCACAAACTGAAGAATACAGTGGGAGTGAGGGAAGCAGATTCTTGACTGTAGCTCTGCAAGATCAAGGTTGGATTGGATGTGACAGAAATAGGAAGAAATAGCTCAGTGTTGTCTAAGCTGATAAGCATCTGTAAATATACAGAAAATGAATATATACACTCCAAATTCACAGTGTTCATGAATCTATCCGGAGAAGCCTTACCCCGATACTGATGACAATACCAGTTCTGGAACGACAGTTGCCAAAGAGAATAATTCAGATTTTGCTTCAGAGAAAAAGCTGAGACCTCTAGAGGCAGTCTCTTAAAAAACTCAGACTCTCAGTAAGGAGCTAGATGTGTTCCTTCTGACCCTGTATCTGACTGACTCAATGGTTCCTTGTATTCTGCACACAGACCCAGTGTGGGTGAGGAGATTTGGAACAGCCTCACTACCGCTTCTGAAAATTACTGTTAATGCCTAAGAACCCAGAAAATTCTTCTCTTGTAACTGGAGAAAACAAATGTCTAATTAGCAATGGACAATAAAGTGGGGAAAACTGAGTTGCCATTCCAAAAGGTGCAAATAAAACTGTGTGCTGTTGTGTTTGAACGATGTAAAACAGTGAATATAACACTTAGAGCCACTGTGTTCAACATCAGCAGCACAAATCTCAACAATGTGGGGTCTGAAGGTGCTTCCCTTGCTGGGTGATATTTTAAAAACGGACATTTCATACCCTTGTGGAAAAGAGGACCCGCAAAAAAAGAATTCCTAGTCTAGTCCGAGGGCACCTTATTCTATTTCCCAGCCATGTGATGTCTGTAAATCGTTGCATCATACTTTTGGGAGTTATGGTATATTTTGCAGGAGACTCCTCTGACTAAAAAAAAAAAAAAAAAAAAAAAGCCAAAAAGATTAGAATTAGAACAATGTGCAATTTCATAAATCGATGGTCTTGTGTAACTTTTAGTGAATTTAATACATTTAGATAGTTTTAGATCTAATTTCAAAATATGGCAGTGGAACAGTCTGTTTTCGGTAGTCTATAATTACTACAAGAGAAAAAGAGCATTGCTCGTGGTAAGTAAAATGAACTTGCCTTTTCCCTTGGTCTTCCCTACTCTCTGTTTACTTAATTAGCGAGTCTGTTTAAGAAAACAATCTAAGAATATTGCCATCAGGGAAATGCAAATCAAAACGACCCTGAGATTTCACCTTACACCCATCAGAATGGCCAAGATGAAAAACTCTAGTGACAACACATGCTGGAGAGGATGTGGAGAAAGGGGAACCCTCCTCCACTGCTGGTGGGAATGTAAACTTGTACGACCACTCTGGAAAGCAATCTGGCACTTTCTCAGACAACTAGGAGTAGTGCTTCCTCAAGATCCATCCATACCACTCCTAGGGATATATCCAAAAGAGGACACAATAAGGACATTTGCTCAACCATGTTTGTAGCAGCTTTATTTGTAATAGACAGAAACTGGAAACAGCCCAGATGTCCCTCAACTGGAGAATGGATGCAGAAATTGTGGTAATCTACATAATGATTATTACTCAACAATGAAAAATAAGGAAATCATGAAATTTGCAGATGAATGGTAGGATCTGGAATGGATCACCTGAGTCAGCGGTCCCAGAAGCAGAAAGACACACACAGTATATACTCACTCATATAGACATGTAATATAAGATAAACCTACTAAAATCTGTACATCTAAAGAAACTAATTAAGAGAGAGGACCTTGACTAAAATCCTCAATCCCCATCCCAAAAGGCAAAGAGCAAGGACATCAGAAGAAGAAAACAGGAAACCAGCTAGGAACCTGCCACAGAGGGCCTCTGAAAGGCTCTGCCCTACAGACTATCAGAACAGATGCTGAGAATTATGGCCAACTGTTGGGCAATGTGCATGGAATCTTATGTACGAAGTGGGAAATAGTAAGATCTGGAGAGGCCAGGAACTCCACAAGGAGAGCAACAGAACCAGAAATTTGAACACACAGGTCTTCCCAGAGACTTATACTCCAACCAAGTACCATGCATGGAGATAACCTAGAACCCCTGCACAGATGTAGCCCATGGCAGTTCAGTGTTCAAGTGGGTTACCTAGTAATGGGAAGAGGGATTGCCTCTGATATAATCTGATTGGCCTGATCACCTCTCCCTGACAGGGGAGCAGGCTTACCAGGCCACAGTAGAGGATAATGCAGCCACTCCTGATGAGATCTGATAGACTAAGATCAGAAGGAAGAAGAGGAGGACCTCCTCTATCAGTGTACTTGGGGAGGGGGCATGTGTGAAGAAGGGGGAGGGAGGGTGGGATCAGGAGGGGGAGGGGCTTATGGGGGATACAAAGTGAATAAAGTGTAATTAATTAATATAAAAAATAAGAAAAAAAAGAATATTGCTAAGTGACATTGTGCCAAAAGATAAGTGGGCTATAATTTTTTAAAGATCAGATAGATGAATTCCTTTAGGAATGTTAAATATATATATATATATATATATATATATATATATATATATACATATATATATATATGTATATATATATATGTATATATCCTCTTTGGATCAGAAATATTACAGGCAATTCATGTTGATGGAATTCAGAAACAGCTGCTGCCCTTAGTATGGTAACCATATTTACATCACCACTAGCATGAAGGCCAAACAAGATGAAGAAAGGCATATAAGTTTCCATGTATTTAAACTATGTGAGGCTATGTACTCAGCCAAACCAATCTCACACATGTCCAATATGAACTGAAATATATATTATTTAAATATGGCCATTTAATAATCATTTATTTTCATAAAAGCATAATTTTGCTAAACTCAAATGATTAAATTTTTCGAAAGTAAGGTTTTTTTTTATACAAATGTTGAAAAACAATAACAGAATCAGAAAACTTTATATCATTACTTTTTTTAAATATATGTTCTAGTAATTTCTGTTCATGTTGACTATTTTATGCCTTAAAATCCTACAGGGTCCAGGTGGGGACGGGGGGCCTGTGGAGACTGAAGCACCAACTAAGGACCATGCATGGACCTAGGTCCCCTATACAGATGTAGCCAATGGGCAGCTCGGTCCTCATATGGGTCCTCTCATAAGGGGTATGGGGGTTGACTCTGACATGGACTCTGTTGCCTGCATTTTGATCACCTCCCCTGATGGGGCTCCCTCACCAGGCCACCTGAAAAGAGGATACACTCAGTACTGATGCAACTTGATATGATGGGGTGGGAGGGGCTCCCCTTCTCTGAGAGTAGGAGAGAGGAAAAGAGAAAACAGGGAGTGAGAGTGAGACCAGGAGCGAAGAGGCTAAGATAGACTGGGATATAAAATGAATAAATAAAAATTAAAAAAAAAATCCTACAGATGAAAGCCTGTTTTACAAGACACTAAAAAGTTTTATCTTATTTCTGACTTCAAGGAATTAATGTGCTGATGCTGGATTTGGATTTACAAACCTACTTAATAAAAATTGCAAATGAAACCACGTAATTGAGGAGAGAGCAGACAGCAAATGCATAACGTTACATTTTTATTGCTAATGACCTCTACAGTACTTAAGGGGAGACGGCTGCTCCGATCTCACTGCCAGTTCAGTTCTTTGATACTCATGCGGTGGAGAGTATTGATGTATGGTTGCGCATACTCGTTATGTCTTGAGCAGAGTTTGGCCTGTTTAACTGAGGCTGATATGCTGACTTGTTCAAAATGGAATTTAGTGGAATGTTAAAACAATGTCATTCTTGGAAAGACGATTCAAAAGTTTTCTCTCCAGCTCTTACTATTTCCCACTTCTTACATAAAATTCCATTCACTCTGCCCATCAGTTGGCCATCAGGCTCAGCATCTGCTTTGACAGTCTATATTGCAGAGGCTTTCAGAGGCCCTCTGTGGCAGGTTCCAACCAAGGACTATTCATGGAGATAACCTAGAACCCCTGCACAGATGTAGCCCATGGCAGTTCAGTGTCCAAGTGGGTTACATAGTAATGGGAAGACGGACTGCCTCTGACATAATCTGATTGGCCTGCTCATTGATCACCTCCCCCTGAGGAGGAACAGCCTTACCAGGCACAGTAGAGGAGAATGCAGCCACTTTTGATGAGAACTGATAGACTAAGATCAGAAAGAAGAGGAGAACCTCCCCTATCAGTGGACTTGGGGAGTGGCATGCATGCAGAAAGGGGAGGGAGGGTGGGATTGGGAGGGGAGGAAGGAGGGGCTTATGGAGGGATACAAAATGAATAAAGTGTAATTAATAAAAAAAAGAAAGAGAGAGAGTGAGAAAAAGAAAAGGAAGAAAGGAAGAAGAATAGATGATGGATAGAAAGATAGACAGACAGATAGATAGATGATAGTGTAAAAATGTTTTGGCATACGGAGAAGGAAAGAAGGAATGTAGATGATTTTCCATCAATCTCTATACTTTTTTATGTGAAGAACACTCACATAGTCTACTGCAATCCTTACTTCTACCATCTACCAGTGAAGTCTGAACTTGCTTGAGCTTTTCATCCTTCAATGTTTGAAACATTGATAGGACAATATCAATCAAAAAAAAACATCCGAGCCCCAAACTTTCAAAGATCCCAATGTCACCCTGAACACTGAAGTTGTCTGCTCTTGGGTGGGTGGGTGGATGTTGGTAGAATGTGGGACCTTATGCCAAGTGTGTGAGGATAACTCCACACAGGCCTCACCCTGCACGTTTGGTGCACTGACAGCTTCAGTACACCAGTGGAAGTGATATTAGCAATGATGTCTATCCACGCAGCACACTGACTTCAGCTCTTTGAAACAAAGACCTTCTCTAGGTTTCACACAAGCACAGACACAGTGGTTCATTTTTGCCACTTAGGTCTGGTGCCCCACAGCAAACTGTTAACCCTTTCTCAGCCCATATTTTGGTGTCTGAAAAGGGAAGCTATTACATTTGCTTTATTAGGATCTGAAAAAGACGTTATGAAGCCTTTAGGTTTATATGTAGGATCCCGGACTAGAAAGTAGAAGACTCCCTAGTCACACTGTGTAGAACGGAAGTTCCTGAACCCCACTTAACCTGAAAAAACACAGATAATTCAATCTGTTAGTCCTCTTTCTCAGCTTTATGTTTAGAATATAGAAAATAAACATTAGAACATTCATACATTTGGGGAAAATGGCTTCCTGATAGCATTGATTTTAGAAGAGCTAAGGTAAATTGAGACCCATGTTCTTTCTATAAACATAAAATATTGTTTGGGAATAAATTCAAATGGAGAGGCTTGTATTTGCATTTTCTTTAAAAAAAAATGTTGGGTCTGTGATTACTGACTTACTCCAAATATCATACTTCAATTGGGACATTAATTATAACTGAGAATAGAAATGAGTGATTTTATAATAATCTTGAAGCTTTATGGTCTTTGTTAAAAAAAATCTCATATCCAAAGAGAATGAATATAGGGACAACATGATATCCCACTGAGAATAATTTTCACACTGGTTTCTTATTATGCTCAAAAGCACAGCATTCAGTTGCAGGTTTATATTTTGGATTTCAGGCACAAGGCTTCTGCTCTGTGTTCACATTAGCTGGACAGCATGAGGACATCCCTTCATCAGCACTTCAGTTCATCTCAATGAAGGGGAATGAGCCCATGCAGGGGAAAACAGCAATATTTCATTTTTTAATTAATTGTAATTTATTTACTTTGCATCCCAGCAGTAGCCCCCTCCATCATCTCCCTGTCCCACTCTCCCTTCCTCTTCTCCCTCTATGGCCTTTCCCTAGTCCACTGATAGAGGAGGTCCTCTTCCCCTTCTATCTGACCCTAGTCTATCATGTTTCAGCAGGGCTGGCTTCATCATCTTCCTCTGTGGTCTGGCAAGGCTGACTTCTAAGAATATCTGGAATTTAAAGAAATCCCAAACATTTACACAAATGTTCTGGTATCAGCTAAGACCTGAAAATGCTGTATAAGAAGAAAAATAGTTCTAACCAGGTACCTACAGGTACAAAATACAGAGAAAGAGAGAGAGAGAGAGAGAGAAGAAGGATGAAGCCATCCAGGGATACAGTGACTCTTTAAAGGAAAGAGAAGAAAAGAAACTTTTCTTATGCTATGTTGCAGTGTTGTTTTAGTAATATTTCAAACATACAGAAAAATATAAAATATTAACCAGCAGATATTGTTTCTCAGAATGCAGGTTAGGGGTTGTTCTGTAAATCATGTTTGATTTTAAAAGAAAAATATTTAAAGGGTTAAACAAGTTTTTTTTTTTTTAAATTAGCTTATAGGAAAATCAAATTTTTGGTCCAATGTCAGTTGCTTGAGTTATGCTCTCTCCCCATTCCTTCACTCTTCAGCTGGTATGTACCACCTGTCAGATACAAGTTCTTCAGAGTTTCTGAGGTTACAGGAGCAAAGAAAGGAGAGGCTATTGGAGAATGGAGGGATGGTAGTCCAGGGTAAAGTCACAACAACGGAGTAGTATTTGCAATCCTTACACAGAGCCATTGTCTGGCGGACAACAGGAAACACAATGTGAGAGCTGGTCTTGACTGTCAGCCTGATGGGATCTGAACTTACTCAGGAGTTGCGCCTCTTGTGTTTGCGATGATGTTCCCAGGTGGTGCTTCGTGGGAGAATCAGACCTGCTCAGACAGTGGGCAAGAGCTTCCGAGACGAAATCAAGATAGAGCGTTTAAGGAACAGACAGTGTTGCCTTCTCTGCCTGGTGAGCATGTTCATCACCCATACTGTTGCCATCCTCCACTGACGTCAGTACCCGGTTCTTCTGTATTCCAACAAGGAATGAAGACCAACAGCCTTCCAGTGATTTCCAGTTCTGTCTGAGGGCTCTCAGTGTATGACAACCACAAGGATATAGTAAGTTCTCTGCCTGTAGAAGGTCACTGTTCAACTATTCGCTCCTCATCATGTAGGCAGATCTATAAACTCTCTTTTATGAAACATTCATGCTCGGGTATCAGGTGCCCAGACTTAGAGCCACTACAATTGCCAATAACTGCCTATTTCATTTTAAGAAATGATCAAAACAAAAAAACAAAATTCCAAAATCTTCACCAAAACTTTAAACTGTTTTATATGGCAGCCACTTTACCATTTTAAACATATTGGGGTTTTGGTAAATTTCAGGTTATCCACCACAGAACTCTTGGTGGACTGAACAAAGCTATAAAGTTCTTACAGCTTCTATCATAACGTGGAACCTGTCTTCCTGTCTTAAATCTGAGGACCTCCAGAGTTTCTGTTGTCAATGGATGGTGGCAGAGACCTAAAGTGTTACCTTCCTCATCAGGACTGTGGCTCTATCTGTAACATCTTTTATAATTGTTCCCCAGGGAGCCATGAAGCCACTGCAGGAAAATTGCTGGCAAGGCAGTTGTCCCTGCTAATTGGCAGGGAAAGCTCACAGGTGACCCAAAAGTCTAACATAAACTACAGGTATTCTGTATGAGCTGTAAGCATCAGGTATTTGATGGTCTATTGAGTAACTCTGAAAGAAGAAGAAAGTGAAGCTGATCTTTTTTGTTCTCCACTCTTTTTGTCCATTCATTTTTTTTTTTCATGATATAAAAGGGAAAATGTTCTCTGGACTGACAACATACATCTTTCTTCCTAGTCTCTTCATTGAAACTGGGAAAACTCCAGTCTAGGTATGTGTGGATGGGATTGGGCTAGAAGCAATTAATCCTCATGACATGGGTATCTGCCCTTTGGTCAACAACACATGGTACCACATCCAAATCCCTGAAGGCTCTTTAGTGGGGCCATTCAGCCTAAAGGAGAGGGTTCCAAGTCCAGGGTTGGGATACATCTGTCCTTTTACAAACACTCAAGCCAGAAAACAAAGTATTTCCATGGGTCTTTCCAGCCTTATGAGGCACATAGGCTTGATGTATAGAAGAGCCAACCAAAAAGTGAAGTAGACACAGTCCTGGGACTATGTCCAGCACACTCAATTTTTCCTTGAAACCTAACACTAACTACCATACCTATGACTATACTGACCTATAACCCTCAGGAGTAATCACCCAAGCTGAATGGAAAGAACATCTCGGCTGGCCTAAGCTGTCTTGGGAAAATGTACAAGGTCTTCTCCAAGCTCTTTACAACACTAATCCTCTGACTACCCCCTGACCCCCACCATCCTCCACCACTGAACTACTAATGAGGAGATGTTCAGCACTATTCACCCCCAGGAATGATGTAATAGAGCCAACTAATGTTCACCCCAAAGCCTCGCTACCCAAAGCACCCCTGAACATCTCACAAGTATAGCTTAGTGATCCTAAGCTTTTGCCTTTTGCCTTTGCCTTATCCAGGAAGCTGGTACATGGTCAGTATGTGGGTATCCCAGTTCTATGTTGATTAAATTGTCCACAGTCCAAGAGAATGACACCATAGGATAGCTGGCCACATGACATCCTCCATTACATTTTATAAAGATACCAAAAAAATGGGATATTATAAGAGAATATTTTTTAAAACCTGTACTCCATACGTTTCAAATTTTCAAAGAAATGGACTAATTTCTTGTTTTATCCAAACAAGGCCATGAAGTGATCAGAAACCTAAACAGACTCATAACAAATGAGGGGGTTAAAAGAGTAATAAAATCACTGTGATTAAAAAAAAAAAAAAAAAGGTCCAGGACTAGATAGAATCATAGCAGAATTCCACCATACATTCAAAAATTATCTATACTTAATACTTCTTAAATTATCTCAAAATATAAACAGAGGAAGACAATGCAGCCAGTCCTGATGAGACCTGATAGGCTAGGGTCAGATGGAAGAGGAGGAGAACCTCCCCTATCAATGGACTTGGGGAGGGACATGAGAGGAGAAAGGGAAGGTATGATTAGGAAGGGTCATTGGAGGGGCTACACCTGGAATACAAAATGAGTAAACTGTAATAAATTAAAAAATAATAAAAAATATAAACAGAAGGAGTATCTTCAAACTTCTTCAAATCCAATATTACTCTAATGCCAAAACCAGGTATAGATAAAATCAAATAAAACAAACTACAGGTCAACCTGATAAACATGAATACAAAAACCATCAATAAATTTCTTTCAAATAATATAGAGGCACAAGAAATAGGTCATCCACCATGATATGCTGGCTTTATTACAGAGATACGGGGGTAGTTCAAAATATTTAAGTCAATAAATACAAAGTCACAGTGATAAATAAAGCATTGTATTTGCACAAAAAACAAACATGAATTGACCAGTGGAACAAAATAGAAGACTCAAACAAGAGCACTCGTAACTCTGACTATCTGATATTTGACTAAGATGACAAAAATAGAGACTGGAGAAAAGGTAGCATCTCCGACCAGTGGTGCTGGGAAAACTAGATACCAAGAGTTAGCCCTGTATCTCCCACCCTGCACAGAACTGCACTACAGGTGAATCAAAGATCTTCACATGAAGCCTAAAACACCGAAATTTCTAGAAGAAAACCTCGGCAGTACCTACAGTCTACAATTTGTTTTAAGAATATTCCTCTTAGTTTATTTCTCTGTTTCGCCCAGAAATATGACATACTTAAATTCATTCTATGAAAAAGATGGTCATTTTGATTGTCGTGCACAACTTACTGCTAAAACCATGCTGTATTAATAAGCGTTAATAAAATAAGCGTTGAGTTACAATAAAAGGTGACAGTTGTATGTGGCAGTGTGTGAGAAAAATCTTTTAGAGTTATTCTGAGGCAGGCAGATCCAGGGATGTGTGATTTTTTTTTTTTTGGTTTTGTTTTTTTAATTTTTGTGTGTAAGCAGCAGTATATGCAGACAGGACAAGAACACCTGCACAGACACCCTTGTCTACATGGGCTATTTAAGAGGTTAAGAGAACTGGCAATGTTATTCATGGTTAATGCAATGTGGATCTTAGAACAGGAGGGACATCGTTGCTCTTGTTTTATATATGATTCTTTCACGCGGTACCATCATTTAAAATGGTGCAGGAAGGGGAGCTGGGTTGTGTCCAAACGACTTGCAAGAGACTAACAAATGCTATCCAAGACTCTAGTGTTTCAGTCGCTGTGTTAATAAGCTTCCTGTTAAATTCCAGACATCTCATCAAGCACCATCTTGGTTACTTTGTCTCACTTGGGAGGCAAATGGTTGAGGGGGCTGGTGTTTCACAAAAGGGGGGAATTTCCCTAGCTTCGCCTGTTTCAATTGTATTGGTCATTTTTTTTTTAAATTCTGTTATAGCTTATGAAATGCAGTTTGAAGGTTTTTTTTTAATGTTTAATATATTAGTATATGTTAGTCAACCAAAGCACATAATGCAAACCAGTAGGTGGGTTCTGATCTGTTGGGAGCTAAAGGACCGTCTTTTCACGTGCTGCTTTTCTGCATGTGGTACCTCTATTTCAAGGAAAGTCCTCCCTCCTCTTAAAGCCATCCTACTGTAAGGCAGCATCTAGGAACGTCGATAGAAATTTCTGAGCACCGTTTTCAAACACAGGTAAGTATAGACACAGACACATACAAACACATATGCATACATATATGTGCGTGCACGCACAGCTTCCCTTGAATTTCATAAATTCTTTATGGTTTTATAAAACAGTAAGTGGTCCTTCCTCATGAGCCTTGGGGTTTGGGGCATATTGATTGAAGAACTGATGTTCAAAAACTATAACTCCATAAAACACACTCGGATATTTTCTTTAATAAGCAGGGATTTGGGCTTTGTTTTGGCCTGTTTTCTTGCTTCTATGCTTGGATCATTAAATTTCATTCCTAAGTACAACTAAATATGGCTCCCACTCATTCCTCTTCCAGCTATTATTTAAGATACATTTGGCTGGTGCATCTAATTATAGAAGGAACAATCTGCTGATTTATATTTAACAGAGGCTGTCTCATTCCCCTGAAAAGCCAGAAGCAGGCTATGCTGTGCAATGGACAGCTGTTACTGGCACTTTTCCCCTATTGTCTTAACAAGGGCAAAGGCATTTCTTTCTGATGCTCTTGACAAATGTTCTCAGGTATTAGGACCTGCTGCCAGACCTAATTCCTGCAAGCTGTGTTCTTCCCTGGCCTTATAGGCATGGTTTTAGCTAAGTAAGATCCCCGCATTCTCTATGACAGCTCCTGGTCCTATAGTAACTGAAGGGGCTCATCCTCTGTTGAGTGAGAACTATTATTCTTACAATTTGTTTCCTTCCCCTGATCCATATCTACCACTCATTCCTTGCTTTTTTTTTAAAAATTATTTCATGCCAGGGACAAAAATGATCATTATTTCATTTTATTTGCTCCATGCACAACTTAGGTCCAGAAGAAATGTATGCACCCATCTATCTAGGTAGAGGAGCACCACAGGATTCTCACACGAAACTAAAGATTGAGGTTTGGTAGAGGTGATCAGAACAAATGGTTTAAACTCTCCATATGAGTCTGCATGTTCAGTGACTTTGTAATAGAGAGCAGACAGTTGCAAAGCCCAAAAACCTATCCTAGAAACTACATTGCAGTTAAAATAAATATGTGAAGAAGGTGGCTGGGGGAGAGGACTCAGCGATCAAGGGTTTTGTGATTACTGCAGAGGATCATTGTTCTGTTAACTGCCCCCATGTGGCTGTAACTCCAACTCCAGGAATATCCTCTTCCATCCTCTGGAATCTGAGGGGGTCTTTACACAAAGACACACAGACATACAGACACACACAGAGAGACACACAGACAGGCAGGCAGACACACACAGAGGCACAGACACATATCACACACACTCACACACTCACACACACACACACACACACACACACGCACACACACAGGCACACACGCCAACAATAAAAAATAAAAATATCTAAGAGCTGGAGGGGATGGGAACTCCACAAGGAGAGCAACAGAACAAGATAATTTGAACACAGGGAACTTCCCAGAAAATCATACTCCAACCAAGGACTATTCGTGGAGATGACCTGGAACCCCTGCACAGGTGTAGCCCATGGCAGTTCAGTGTCCAAGTGGGTTACATAGTAATGGGAAGACGGACTGCCTCTGACATAATCTGATTGGCCTGCTCGTTGATCACTTCCCCCTGAGGGGGGAGCAGCCTTACCAGGCCACAGTAGAGGACAATGCAGCCACTTTTGATGAGAACTGATAGACTAAGATCAGAAAGAAGAGGAGAACCTCCCCTATCAGTGGACTTGGGGAGTGGCATGCATGCAGAAAGGGGAAGGAGGGTGGAATTGGCAGGGGAGGAGGGAGGGGCTTATGGGGGGATACAAAATGAATAAAGTGTAATTAATAAAAAATTAAAAAAAGAAAGGGTAAGCACAAAAAAATCTGCTTCCAATTTCATATGTCTCTAGTGAACTGAAGTCATTGTTACCACATTTCTGTCCCTCAGATTCCACCAACTCTTCCACTGAAATGAAATATTCCTAAATCCTGTGGTACACTGGGCTTTGCCATATTATTAAAGTTAGTACTTATGCTAAATTTGCTAACTATATTGTGGCAACACTATGTAGGCTGGGGGAATGAAATCAATGTTAATGTTATACTTGTCCTTTGTAGCTGAGTCGCTGTAAACATGCAAGCTAGCACGCAGGGGTCCTGAGTGGGGACTCCAGGAGGTAGGCCACTTAAGCTAGATTAAGAACTGAAGCCACTAAAATAAGTTGCCCAGTTCCTGTCTTATGACTGACTGTGTTCATACAGCTGAATATTTACATCCGAACAGCTTGACAAAGAATGTATGCTGTAGACATGAACTCCCGGTGAGGAATCTATATTTTTCATAGTCAAATGGTGACGTTTTGGGACCCTGAGGGAGAGTTGGAAGGAGTGGATGAGGTGAGAGGGGTCTGCAGTGTGTCAGGTTACTGTCAGAGGTGGAAAGAGAAGGAAGAGCTGTCAGCTGAAATGGGCAAACAGCAGCAGCACCAAGATTTTTCCAGCCTACCCACTGCTTTAGAGGAACCAGCAAATGCCATTCCTGCTATTTTGTTATTGCTATTACTTCAAAATACAACTCATTCTCGGTATGAAATACCGTCGTTCTGTTCTAAATCAAATCTGATAAAGTCAGCTTTTTTTTTATCTAACTTTGTAATCACTCATTTGTGAACCTATCACTTGAACAAAACAGAACAAAGAAATGAGATTGATAAACGCTGGATGCAAGGATAGGGAAGGCAGTCATGAGCAGAGTTAAAAACAGAGTTTCAGGGTCCTTTCCAGAAGTTGTAAAATATGCACGTGGTTTATATTTAAATAGATAGTGACAATTCCCTCAGCCTGAGACTCTTCACTCTCAGGCCTGTCCTTGTGAGAGGAGCAGAGGTGCATGGAAAGACACTCGTAGAATAAGGTTAGACCTTGGCTCCTCGCCTTACAAGCAGTATAACAAGATTTGGAAGCATCACAACTCTATGAGATACATCACGTGTTCAGTTACGACTCTTGAACCCACACTGAGACATTATCTTTAGCTAAATCCACACCAAATTCAAATTCCCTTAGTTATTAACTAAAACGTCACTTTCCTTCTCCAAAGTCACCCAGGATACCCCTGTATGTGATCTGTGACTGCTGAGAGCCATTTTGGGCAGAACAGTTCCTCTGTCTCTCTTCGCTGATAACCTTGTTGGTCTTTAAAACTGCTCTTCAGTTCTTGGTGCTGTGTTCCTGGATCTGGGGTACTCCAGTCTTTTCTAGTTAACATACGTGGTCCTGTGGGCCAGAAGGAGTGGGATAGCACATATAACATTTTGTTACACTCTCGTGCCTCATGGCTGCATGCTATGCCCAGAATTTATGGCATTCCCCTGAGGTAGGCAGGCCAAGGCCCTGCCTCGCAGTGTGCTCACGGGCCGTTTCCTCCTTCTCCTGGGATTTTCCAGCTGCTGTATGGAAGGGCATTCGGCGCAGTCCACGCTTAAGGTGTGCAGATAGAGACTTCCCGGCATAGCAGGTTTCTCTTTTTCCTTTATCCACTTACTAGTTTAATCAATTTTAACATGGGAGGTGGATTTTTGGCATTTTGTTTCCATCCCAGGCACTCTATCTGAAAGCGTTCCAGCACTGGTTTTCACAATTCAAGCTGTTCTGTTTTAGTCCCTGGGGTCTGTCTGAGGTGGCCTTTCATTGTCTTTGATATAAACTCATCAATAATTAACACACATTCCGTACTTTGGTGGGTTTTTTTTTTTTAATGATTTAGCAAATTCCTGGGGAAAAAAAAATTACATCTCCCCCATCCTCAAAGTTGCAAATTTTATGAAACCACTAGCTTTATCCTACAGTCTTCCACATGTCTAAGGAATTCTAGTTGCCGTCACTGGAAAGAGTAATGGTAAGTAGAAGCCTGAGAGATGGTGTTGATCCTGGTCCCGGGTCATGCAGCCTCTAGCCCTTCTCTGTAGCCCAAGATCGATTGTCTGTGTACAGCCTCTGTGTCTGTACCTATGCACACTGATGTTAACAAGACACAGGCAGAGAGTCCTTGTGTTCTGTTCTTGCAAATTTGTATTTTTCCAGCTCAAAGAGGAAGCCTGGCATAAATCATCTATCTATCTATCTATCTATCTATCTATCTATCTATCTATCTATCTACATACATACACACACACATATATATAATTTTTTGACTCACTGATCCATTAGCTCTCCTGGGAAACCTGCCACATTTTGTCCTGTTGGTAAGATACAAGCACATACACACATGCGCACACACACACACACACATATACTTGCACACATACACACACTCAAAGAAGATCTCATGTTTAACCTGGTTTATTTTATTTTACGAGAATGAGAAGTTATATGCCCAATGACCTATCCGAAGACATAAATTTAAGTTTGGAAAATTTAAGATGGACAGGCAGATGTCTTATTCATGAAAATAGATGAAAGTTTCACGTTTTAAAGCGACTCAGACAAGTACTATTTTATAAAGAATTCTAGAATTTATACTTTTTTTTTAATAAAGGAGACATCATTAGCAATAGCAATCAATGCCCCAATAAGCTAACAATGGTTAGCATGTGGAACATGCATGCACCTGCCAATACCACCTCAATGCATCACCACCTCAAATATCAAAATAAAGTCTTCAGTTATACTGTGAGCTCATTTAACCCCAAACCCTGGAGACGGGCACCAAGAATAAATCTGAGCAAGACTGGAACAAAAATATTTTGGCATCAATAACAGTCGATGCCTTCACGATGAAAGGGACAATGGTCTGTTTATATAATTATGGGATGCCACTGGCTAAGAAATAAACATTGGCTAACAATCATTCTGTTCACAAAAGACCATTATTCTCTAATAGTACTAAATTTCTCTACAAGCTGTTTGGGAAGAAGACATTTTGATTCATGTCAGCCAAATTATGTCATAAAGCATGCATCGTTAGGTGTTTCAAACAGAGATCAGTGCTCAGAAACAAACAAACAAACTATTATTTCACTGCAGGTAAACGAGTCTTTGTTGCTCTCATGAAACGATATAAACATTATTAGAAATGCCACAGAATAAAATTTATCCCAAAATTAACCTTTAGGCTTATCCAAGTTTTGTCTACATAAAATGTTTACAATCAGGAAGGTGACAGCAGAGGTCAGATCTGCCTCAGGCTTATAATCACGCATATGCTAGGGTATTTTTTTTTTAGCACATTTTAATTTCCTAGGTGATATAAAATATTTTTCTTATTTTAATTTCGGAAACCTGTAGCATGCATCAAAATATTTGTTAGTGGTGAAAGGTATCGGCCTGTGGATGTATTCCAGTTTTTACTGGATTTTGGTCTTGTTTCATAAAGGAAACTGCAAGAGTCTTACTGAATTCAGAGGCCTCTGGCTCGGCGGTTGGTTTGTCCTGCTACCTAAATGTCTGAATTACCGAAGGATTGAACTATGGCCTCTGTATACTGCCTTCCTCACAGGAACGGTTCTCAATTTTAGGAATAAATCAGTGCTGGGGAGACATTTTAAAAACAGTGGTGTCTGGGCTCACCCCTCAGTGCCTGATTCCATAGGCCTGGGTGGGGCTGTGACTCTGGAAAGCTGATCTGTAGAAATTACAATATTCGCCATGTACCTGATCACAGTACTGAATCTAGTATCGGGTTCTGCTGCTTTGAACATCTAATTTTTGAGAGTTTCTTACAGGAGCACTGTGTTTACATTTCTCCCTTCCCCAGTGTCCCTCCACTCTCTCCATTCTGTGGCTTCTTCATCTTTAATTATTATTGTTATACACACTCACACACATACATGCACCCTCACACACACGTGCACACACACTCCACATGCATACACACACACACACACACACACACACACGCACCTCTACAAACACATGTGCACACAAAAACATGCACGTACATGCACACACAGAAACACACCGAGACAAACACACACACGATCAGCTCACGTCTTCACAGTCCAGTTCCTTAACCTGGGCCCTGAAATGTGAGCCTGTACATGTGGAAGGTTTTACAGGATAATAATAGCAAAACAAATGAGGCAAATCAAAAGAAGGTCATCAAACAGCTAGCTTCACTTCCCTTATCCACCAATCCCTTTGTTACAAGGATTAGAAGTAAATTTAAATATTCCCTGTGTGTGTGAACACCCATCTGCACACCTCTCACTTTAACATGCAGATTATCGTAAGTACAGAGTTTAAAACGTTCAAGGATTCTTTTAAGGTTTTTTAAAATAATTCTTATGTTCCAATAAAATGATATCAAGTTGCCAGCTGCCTATAGTAAATCTTGAATTCAGACACTTCATTTTTCTAATATACATCCTAATTTTATTATCAGTTGCAGATTATATTACATGAATCAAAGCACAAGCCTCCTGTTACACAGAAAGCTGCTGATTATACTTATAAAACTTTGTACTAACTATTTTATACAAAGTATTTAATTCTTTTTAAAATACAAAGTATTTAATTTTTTAATATAAAATATTTCATACTTTTAACTACTTTAAATACATATTATTCTTATTCCCCTCCAAGCGAAGGAACTGGATAGTTTTCTATGTTTAACTCTACAGTCCTGAATATTTTTCTAGTTGTGTAATTCAGAAAAAAAAAAAAAAGAAAGAAACATCACATGTGAAGCAACAGGGGACGTTCCCAGTATCACCCCTTCCTATGAAGTTCAGCTTATATGTCTTATTTTATTGCTTAAAATAAACAAAACAAACAAACAAACAAACAAACAACAACAACAAAAAAAAAACAGAAGTTAATCTGCACCCGTGCACATTCCATAGAAAACTAGCCTTTTTTGAGTTTTCTTCCTTTAAAACTTAATTTAGCTTCATTATCCTGGTGTATCACCAAAAGAAATCCCTAAAATACATCAGAGCATACAGAATATACTTTAAAATTAGTGATGGGTTTTAAATCCAATCTAAATTCTACCAGAAAAGTAACACGTATCTGCCATGGCTAATCGCAGAAATACTGCATAAGCTAATGCGGTAATGTGATTTTACATAAAAATATATTTTTGGTATTATCTGGATTCATGGGCTTAAAACAGTAATACTCTAAGGAAATATGTATCCATGTTTTTGGTACTTAGCACAATTGATTTTTCTGGAAATCAACTTTCTTTCTCGGGTGGGGGATGTGATTACATGGATAAAATTAAAGGCCACGTGGCATTCTCACGCCACAGAGCAGCTTCCTGGTGTTTGATTAGCTCAGTGGAGCCCAGGGAGAGAAAGAGGAAAAAGCTTAGGGAAATAAGGTATGGACTTTTGGTGTCTGAAAAACCTTATTTACATAAACTAAATCCTACTCCAGTCTGCTGGTGTTCACACAACTTAAAGTAGATTCTCATCCGAGTTCATAGTTGTATGAGAAATACTTTGACACAAACTGTGGCTTATGTATCGACTTTATAGTCTATATCAAGAGGGAAGACATGGGTCACCTTTCTACAAGTGGCTAAAATGGCTTCAAGAAGAGCTGCAACCAAATATTGCAGGAACATTCAGGTTAAACAATCATTCGGCAACTCACCTCCTACTTGGATGGCAAAGGCACAGCTTATGGCTCTGAGGTGCCGATTTCCAGTGAAGAGTCTTTACAAATGTGGGCTGTGTACACTCACAGAGAACCGTAGAAGATTTCTTAATCAAAGAGGTTAAAGCCCACCCAGGCATTTAAAAATTGCAAGCCTGGACGAGCACCGGAGCAGCATACCTGTGGGTTTCTTGTTGTTTTTATTGGAAGGGCCAGATGCTTCCTCCGCAATGGGTGGGGAGCATGACTTCCTTGTGATGAATTGGGTCCACACTGAGTCAGTCAACACACGGTAATTTCTTTAAACAGGAATTCTCCAGTTTGGAAGTCAACCACATAGTAGCCTCCCATTATAGGATGCAGTCATCTTATTAAGATTGACATTTGGTAAGTTACTCAACAATAATTGCATCTGAAGGCTCCCTTCAAACTTATATTAGTGTTTTAAAACATATTGACAGAAATTATTTTACTAGAGTGTCATCTTTGTCAGCATTTGAACCCGTTGTGAACAACTGGAGAATGAAAATAAAAAGCTTAATGCTCAAGCATTTTCCAAGTCATTTTCAGAGTTCTTATCTCTCAGCTATGAACCTGAAACTGTTCTGCTTGTGATTAATTGACATGCTGGGTGCTGAGAGACTGGCTCCATCTCCCATGGTGGCATTGCTTTGTCTCTTAGGTGCATTTCTTCTTAGCACTGCTCCTGCTCTGTGGAACAGTGACTGGGTGCAGAAACAAGCCAATTCTTTACGAACCCTCTGCTTTTTTTTTTTTTTAATTTTAAGTTCAAATCTTTTTTTTTTCATTTTTTATTTATCAATTACACTTTATTCACTTTGTATCCCCCCCCCCCTGTGGTTCCCTCCCTCCTCCTGTCTCAATCCCTCCATTTCTCTACCCTCTGCATGCATGCCCCTCCCCAAGTCCACTAATAGGGGAGGACTTCTTTTCCTTCCTTCTGATCCTAGTCAATTAGGTCTCATCAGGAGTGGCTGTGTTATCTTCTGTGGCCTGGTAATGCTGCTTCCCCCTCAGGGGGAGGTAATTAAAGAGCAGGCCAATCAGCTCATGTCAGAGACAGTCCCTGTTCCTATTACAATGGAACCCACTTGGATACTGAACTGTCATGGGCTACATCTGTGCAGGGGTCTTAGGTTATCTCCATGCATAGTCCTTGGTTGGAATAGCAGTCTCAGGAAAGATCCCTGTGCTCAGATTTTTTGGTTCTGTTGCTCTCCTTGTGGAGTTCCTGTCCTCTCCAGATTTTACTGTTTCCCACTTCTTTCCTAATATTCCCTGCACTCTGCCCAAAGGTTGGCCATAAGTCTCAGCATCTACATTGATAGTCTGCAGGGCAGAGCATTTCACGGAGAACCCTCTGCTTTTTAACTGCTTCTTCTCTTGCTGCCTTTTCAGCCTGACTCCTTTAGCGGCAAATTCTCAGTGGGAGTTACTGTATGGCATCTCTACTTCCCTGATTTCATGAGCTTGCCATTCTCTGGCCTCTTCTCTGTAATGCTATTCACAAGGAATGAGACTGAGAAGTGGATGGTGGGATGTATTAACTAATGTCATGATAGGGTCAACAAAAGGGATCGATTTTGCTTCCTTCCCCAGTGCACACAAAGATAAGATGAGCTTTATCACATTGGACATATAGCATAGCCAGTATATACCAGAGC
This sequence comes from Psammomys obesus, assembly GCF_907164565.1. NCBI lineage: Eukaryota > Metazoa > Chordata > Mammalia > Rodentia > Muridae > Psammomys > Psammomys obesus. The sequence goes on along the minus strand of NW_026585698.1, from coordinate 12,163,846 downwards.
AAATATGCCAGAGGGCAGCCTGCTTGCTCCTCTCTATCTTAAATGGTCTCCATTTCATATTTTGGATGTGAAGATTTTCTGTTTTAAACCTATTCTGTACAACCTCTCCTTCCAAAACAATCCATCTTGCTTCACTTATATAACGCTTGAGAAATGAGTGGCTTGCACAGCTTGGGACCCTTTTGTGTGATGGATGATCTTAAGAAAGACAATAATAAATAGGAGTGAAAATGACTTTGTTGGTGCCATCACTTCCCAGGAGGAAAGCTCACAGACATTGGGTTATGTCAACAAAAGTGTGTTTATGAGATCTCCCAAGTCAGTTATCTGTGATAGATGCTCTGCAGGAAATGTGGAGCTCCATGTCCTGACACACAGATGCTGTGAGGGGAATGAGGGTGGGGGTGGGGATGGGAATGGGGGTGGGGGTGGGGATGGGAATGGGGGTGGGGAAGCTCTTTTCTTGCTTCTTTGCTGCTCAGTGTGATGAAAAGATTCACAACTACTTCTGTGACTATAGTTTACAATCAAAGATCCAGACCGGGTTCTGGAAGGATTTCTTCTTCTTCCTGGCTTACTCTTCCTCCATGGTGCTTTACCATGTCTGACTTGCTTGGGTTAGGTCACATGTCTCCTCTTGTCTGAATAAGGACTTCGAAGGTTCCTGTGTACACTTTTTTTCCAAGTCTCTCCATTGCTGTGTTCAGGACCTTGGTCAGCAGCAGATACACAAAGGGATTCAGCAAATAGTTTTAAGTGATTAAAATAAGAGGAGAGGACATAGGAGAGGGGAACCCTCCTCCACAGCTGGTGGGAACGTAAACTTGTACAACAACTGTGGAAAACAATCTGGTGCTTCCTCAGACAACTAGGAATAGCGCTTCCTCAAGATCCAGCTATACCACTCCTAGGCATATATCCAAAAGATGCTCAAATACACAACAAGGACATTTGCTTAACCATGTTTGTAGCAGCTTTATTTGTAATAGCCAGAAGCTGGAAACAACCCAGATGCCACTCAGTTGAGGAATGGATACAGAAATTGTGGTACATCTACACAATGGAATATTACTCAGCAATAAAAGACAAGGAAATCATGAAATTTGCAGGTAAATGGTGGGAACTGGAAAAGATCATCCTGAGTGAGGTATCCCAGAAGCAGAAAGACACACAGGGTATATATCACTCATAAGTGGATATTAGACATATAATATAGGACAAATATACTAAAATCTGTACACCTAAGGAAGTTAATCAAGAAGGAGGATTCTGGCTAAGATGCTTAATCCGAATTCAGAAAGGCAAAGAAGATGGACATTGGAGAAAAGAAAAAACAGGAAATTGGACAGGAGCACAACACAGAGGGCCTCTGAAAGGCTCTACCCTGCAGGATATCAGGGTGATGCTGAGATTCATAGCCAAACTTTGGGCAGACTGCAGGGAATCTTAGGAGAGAAGTAGGAGATAACAAGACCTGGAGAGGACAGGATCTCCACAAGGAGAGCAACATATCCAAAAAATCTGGGCATAGGGGTCCTTTCTGAGACTGACACCCCAGCCAAGGACCACTCATGGAAATAACCTAGAACCCCTGCACAGAGGTAGCCCATGGCATTATACTGTCCTAGTGGGTTCCTATAGTAATGGAAATAGGGACTGTCTCTGACAGGAATTAATTGGCCTGCTCTTTGCTCACCTCCCTCTGAGTGGGGGAGCAGCCTTACCAGGCCACAGAGAAAGACAATGAAGCCAGTCCTGATGAGACCTGATAGACTAGGATAAGAGGGAAAGGGAAGAGGACCTCCCTCATCACTGGACTGGGGGAGGGATATGAGTGGAGAAAAGGAAGGAGAGGGGAGGAGGGAGGGAGCTACAGAGGGGATACAAAGTGAATGAACTGTAATTAATAAAAATTAAAAAAAAAAATCTGTGTTAAAAAAAATAAGAACCACTGCACAGATGTAGCCCATGGCAGCTCAATGTCCAAGTGGGTTCTCTTGTAATGGAAACAGGAGCTGTCTCTGACATAAACTCAGTGGCTGCCTCTTTGATTACCTCTCCCTGAGGTGGGGGAACAGCCTTACCAGGCCACAGAGGAGGACAATACAGCCAGTCCTGATGGGACCTAATATAAGAGGAGGAGGACCTCCCTATCAGTAGACTTGGAGAGGGGCATAGGTGGAGAAGGGGAAGGAAGGTCTTGGGAGGGGATAATGGAGGGGGCTACAGTTGGGATACAAAGTGAATATACTGTAATTAATAAAAAATAAATAAATTTTAAAAATAATGGATAATTTAAGTCAGCAAAGTAAACCCTTCTTAGAAAATAATAGAATATTTAGTGTCTAAACACAGAAATGGAAGTATGTTTTATTGAGAAACAATTATATATGAATATGATTTAACAGGTTATGATATAAGAGGATTGTTTATACTTTGTCAAACAAATCCACTAGCCAGGATAAATTCGATTTAAGAATTGATATATGTGTAAACAAACTGCCTTAATTACTTTTTTAAAAATACTTGTTTGAATTACAGCTTAAGAGAAATATACTATGTGGCCTTTACCAATAGTTCTGTTTTTCTTTTACAGTCAGGTTTTTTAAATTACAGTTAGAAAATAGTCACATTTTATAGAATGTCATACAAATTTTGCAATATCATTTTATATAAGCACTGGAAGAATGGCTCATTACTCAAAATATCCCAATGCGAGTTATGGGAAATAAACTCCACCTACAAAATCTTTACATTCTAAAAGAAAAGTAAGATTGAGAAGTAGTCCAAACTCCTCATTCTTTTTTGATCATAGAAAAGGGGAGGAATGTTAGCATTTAGGCAGCCTGCTTCTCAGTTGCCTAGTAACTATGATGTCATCATGTATGGGCTGGCAGGTAGACTCACCTGGCAGGCCTGGTTCAGCTGCACAGGACCTATAAATGGTCTTGCCCTTTTACTCTTACCACTCTCTCCTATTCTCTCCCCTTTCTCCATTGGGGCACCCCTCCCCCTATCATCTTTCTCTCTGTCTCTCTCTCTCTCTCTCTCTTTCCCTCTCTATCTCCATCTACAGCCAATTAACCTCTTTCTTACAAAAAATTAGAGCAAGCATTTTCTAGAGCATTAACTGAATATTTTATTATATAAGTAACAGAATATAGACCTATATTTTATAGCTAAAAAAAAAAAACAAACTATTTGATGACTATGCATTAGGCATTATCCATGTAGCAGATGTTAGTTCAAGCCCTAGGTCTCATCAGGGGTTAAGACTCAAAGGTCAGAAGCTACATAACCCAGGTGTGGCTTAGAGAAATCACACAGCTGGATCAAGAATGCCTGCAAAAAAACAAAACAAAACAAAAGTCTTACATACAAAATGGCTTTGTGCTGCTCAGGGTAAAAAGCTGATTCACTAAGATAATTCTCCATTGCATCAATAGGAGAGGCACTAAAAAAATGGGCCTTTAGTTGAAACATATTCTCCTGAGAAGGACCTGTTTTCTGGTTCTGTGCATTGAATTGACACATGCAATCCCACAATAGAAGAAACAATATCTACATAAGGCCTGAAAGCCAGGCTTTGTTCTGTAGGCATCTGGGTTCCAATTCTTCCTTCATGGCATTCCTCAAGCACAAGTACAATGGAATTTGTAAATCAGGGGGATCTTTCAGGAAAATTTCTAACACTGCTCAGAGTGTAATATCTTTTTTTTTCCTTTTTTATTGTTATTATCATGTATTACAATCTCTTCAATTTGTATCCTGGCTGTGGCTCCCTCCATTATCTCCTCCCAATCCCATCCTCCCTCCCTTGTCTCCATCTATGCCCCTCCCCTAGTCCATGGATAGGAAAGATCCTCCTCCCCTTCAAGAAGTATAATTTCTTAACCGTCTATTGCGAGTATATTAAAAACATCAGCACAAATTTCTGGGTTTTGTTTTGTCTTTTTTTTTTTGTCATTTATAATGCACACCTCTTCTACTTTGCAATCCATAGAAAGGTCCCACTTCCGCTTCTCCAGTACTTGAGCAAGGCTAAGAGAGTGATTCTGGTTAAAATCATATTAAATCACAGGCTGCTTCTAGCATTTAGTTATTTGAGCAATTTCTCCCCTTGCTCTCTTTTATCTGTGTGATGTGTGGAATCTACTCTCACATTGGTTGGCTCAGTAGTCCCTGCCAAGGAACATCTAGTTTATACAGCTGACACTGAAATGAGATGGAAACATTAAATCAGTGAAATTTAAGTAGGTTTTCCTCCTAACACATTATGGCTTATGTGATTCTATTCAACACAACACAACTTAGAACGCCGGCAACAGTGTTTCTTAACATACATGTTCCATTTAGAATAAAGCCGTAACATGTCTAGAACTGATTATCTGTAACCCTTACTATAAATCCATGTTGTTTTTATTAAAAAGAATTTGCAAACTGAGAGATGGCTCTCCCAGTGAGAAGACAACCATTTGAGACACCTGACAGCTCAACTCCTGTCAGTTCTTCTTGTTCCAAATATGCGACATCTTAAGGTCTTTTCAGTCATGTTCATTTTTCTTTTGCTATTTGCTCTTCCTTTCTGACAACTTTATAAAGACACATGTTATATGTGATATATATCATTAGCATCTATGTGTTTGTTTTCTAAATTTTCCCATTCTAACATCTTTAAGATGAAGGCTAAACTACATAGGACAGTAGTCACATGCTTTGTGATTGCGTGTTACTTTGGACTGTAAGTCCAATATTAGGAAATTGGATGTTCTTTATACATATGTTTACATGGGAGGGGGTTGGGGAAGGAGTAATTTCTTCATCCTCAGTTAGGCAAAACAGCATCTGTATTTAAAGGTCTAACAAACGAACCTCTTATGCAGCTTGGTTAGGTCCTAGAATATATGTTTATTGCAGGCTAAGTGGACATTTTATGAGTTGCCTGGGAACCCAACCATCCTTTTTAATATCCTTTCTATGGGAAAATCCATCCCAAGTTCCAAACAACTGATTCACAAATGAGTTTCTGGAACATGACCAGCTTTTAAAGTGTGGACTCAGGCATGACAAAATGAGGGGAGCACAGTCACCAAGAGATGACGCTCGGGTGTGCTATCTTCTGTGCGCATGGAGGGTGGCTTAATGGTGATAAGCCTATCTGTCTCAGCAGCCGAGAAGGTATCTGTTTACTCAGCACTCACTGAGGAGATTAAATGTTTCCTGTCAACTTCTGCTACATAATTCGTAGCAACGTGGGAGGAATTTTGCCTTGGGAAGAGGTGAAGTAAATGGTGAAAGGATATGATGTCACTACCCCAGCTCACAGAACATCCCTGTGTTTGTAATTCAGTGGTCTGTGCCTGGACACAGATCTTCAGTGGATTGTCAGCGGAGCGTGGCACTGACTCTGGCCACCAACGGCGATTTTTTGCTGACTCAGTACTGGATTTGCCTTAATGATCATGTGTGAGACAAGAACAGGCCTTTGCATTGTGCATGCCTGAGTGCTGATACTGAGTTAGCAGGACTGAGGAACAACGAAAAGAGAATGGACAGTGTGTATTTATCTAGCAAGTTCACATTTGCATGCAGAATCCAGCTTCTGTATGCATTAATGTATACAGTATATATACCAAGTGTACAGTCAGTATATAGTGTACATTTATATAAAATGTTAAACACTAGGTCTCCATTATTATTTTACTGCCAATGGGAGACATGTAGAAAAGGAGAGAATTACTAGTGATAACTCTCTTTAATATTCTTAGTTTCAAACCCAGTGTTCCCTAGTACATTTACAGTCTAGAAGCATTCCTAAAAAAAAAAAAAAAAAAAAAAAAAAAAAAAAAAAAAAAAAAAAAA
>NW_026585698.1:12067216-12157974 GCF_907164565.1 Psammomys obesus | reverse complement strand
AAAAAAAAAAAAAAAAAAAAAAAAAAAAAAAAAAAAAAAAAAAAAAGGAAAAAAAAATTGTTGAGTCTCCTATGGGTTGAAAAGTGAAGCCAGGACGACTCCATTGCCCATGGGGCTAGTTAAAAACTTGCAAGATAATAAGTTGAAAAATGTCCTATCTAATTGCAAGAGCTAGGCACAGATTCCTGTGTTTCTCTTCATGGAAGAGTGACCCATGCTGATTCATATACATCTCCTATTCCAGGAGAAGATCCGTGTGAAAATGAGTCTCTTATTTCTTTATTGGTTTCTCAAAACGTGTTTGGGAGCAAACTATTAAGGAAGAAAGTTCCAACTTATTTCAAAGAGAATTTTTCGGCTTTCAGCTTAAGTATGACCTTAATGAACACATGGCAGAGCAGGATAACTCTTAGATTACTTCCTGGTTAAACACCACATGGAGGAAATACTCCATTCACATGTGGACAGTAGCTTCCTTGTGCTAACTGCCTCTTCAATAGACAGAGTCTCTCCTCAAAGCTTTAGAGATGCAGAGATGCATCACAATGAGAGGTATATATGGTTTTAGTTTTAGGATTGGGCAAATGTAAGTGGATCCCTGGAGATGGAGTATCACAGAGCCAGATAGGGGATAATTGTGGCAAACAACCAGTGTCAATTAGCTGCCAAAGCCATGCACAAACATGTATACCACCAAACATACAAAACCCACAACATTTCAGAAAAGAGAAATTGTTCTTTATAGACACGTTAATATAATACACCCTACACCTTTCCTTCTGGAGTTCCTAGAGTTTCAAAGAACAGGGCTTCTCAGTTATTAAGCTGGGAAATGCACCGAGTGGGAAATAATGACCACAGCAGAATAAAGCACTACCAAGAGCCTCACAGCCCACACAGGAAAAGAGCAACATGGCACCTTCGCACAAAGACCGTGGTCCCTGGGATAGACTTAACAAATGTTCTCCCTCACCAATATAAAGGGCAGTGGCAGCTTCTTGAGATTGCCTTTTTTGATTGAACACTGATGCTCTCTGGGATTTTGAGAGTCTTTGTGATATTATGAGAACCTGCTAGACCTTGATATAGCCATCACAGGATACGTGACAAGCCAGCTTTATATAAGGTTAGCATTTCACATATATAGCCACATCTGGGGGCTGGATAGATAGCTCATTGGTTAAGTGCTTGCTCCACAAGGAGGAGGGATGAATTTCAGATCACTAGGGTGTGGAATAATGTCCGGTGGGGGAGGGTCTTGTCTGTAATCCCAGCCTTGGGAGATAAGGGCAGAGGATCCACATAGCACAGTGGACAGTAAGACTAGCCATATTCTATGTATGGCTGACCTCCAAGCCAAGCAAACGTCACCTCAAGAAGCTCAGCTGCACTCATGTGTGCAAGGGTTATCGCAGCCAGGCTTGTTGCCTGTTTACAGCCCTTCATGAAGGGTGGAAGGTCTTCTGACCAAGTGCGCCCTATCACCTGTTACACAAAACTCTGCCATGATGATTGAATGCAGCCTTGGGAAGGGGATAGAGTATAAAGGCTAGGAGAGATGTAGAGAGGCAAGGCTTCATCTTTGCAGCTATGGGGAAGCCTTATTCCTTCTGGGTAAAGGCTTCACAGGTGCAGCCTGCCGGTGGGGGTACGCCCACAGACCTTTGCCTATCATCTGTAATAGAGCCCAGTAAAGCAACTGGTTCTCCCCAGAGAGAACTGGAGGAACTATGCCTGTGTTTTTCACTGGGAAGTTAGGAGGAGGGGCTTCCACTGTTTATGTCTGACCCAGAGAGAAGTAATCTTAACAACATCACACTCCTGAGTTCTGGGTTTGATTGAGAGAGATTGTCTCAGTAAGCCTTTCCAGTGAGGGTAGCCTAACTCTGAGCTCTCAGCTTGATTGAGAGACCCTATCTTAATAAATAAAGTGGAAGAGTGATCAAAAATGATTCTTGATATCAACCATCAGTCTCTGTGTGTATGCACATATGTGTTCATACAAATACAAGCACCCATACAAACACACACACACATACGAGAGAGAGAGAGAGAGAGAGAGAGAGAGAGAGCAGGACGTGAAACAGCTACTGAACAGTAATGAAGAACCACAGCTGAATACTCGTTAGGACTTGTGAAGAGTAGAACATATTTCTCAGAGAATATAGCCAGGTTTTATTTTGCATACTATTACATTAATGTGATCAGCACCTGATGAACATCTGCCACAAGTAACCACTTTATGAGACTATGTAAAGGGATAATGCTTTATTTTTATTTATTTGTATATTTGTTTCATTTTTACAATTTGTTCACTTTATATCTCAAATGTAGCCCTTCCCTCCTCTCCTCTCCTCCCATATCCATCCTCCATCCCTCTTCCCCCAACTCTACTCCTCTGACAGGGGAGTCCTCCTCCAATACTATCTATGGGAGTCTAGCCTATACATCTCATCAGGAAAGCCTGAATCCTCTTTTTCTGTGGGCTGGCAACGTTGCACCGCCAGAGAAAAGTGATCAAAGAGCAGAAAACAGAGTTCTTATCAGAGACTGACCCTGTTCCCCTTACTTAGGGAGCCGCATGAGGACTGAGCTGCCTATGTGATACATCAGTGCAGTTGTTCTAGATCCTCTCCTTGCATGGTTCTTGGTTGATGCATCAGTCTCTGCAGGACCCCTGGACCCAGATATTTTGGCTTTATTGTTCTCATTGTGAAGCTCTTGTCTCCTCCCATTCCTCCTATCCCCCCACCCCTTGTATTATAAGACTCCTATGCTCTGCCCAAAGTTTGGCTGAGAGTCTCTGCATCTGCTTCAAACACCTACTGGGTAGAATCTTTCAGTGGACATCTATGGTAGGTTCCCATCCTGTTCCCTCTCTTCTGCTGCTTCCAGTGTCTATCCTGTTTGCCTTATGAATGAGAATTAAGCATCTACCTTAGGGTCCTCCTTGTTATTTAGCTTCTTTAGATATGTAGATTTTAATATGCTAATTTTATATTATTTATATGGTTAATATCTGCTTATAAGTGAATATATGTCATGCATGTCTTTCTGGTTCTGGGTTACCTCACTCAGGATGATCTTTTCTAGTTCTGTCCATTCACTTGAAAATTTCATAATTTACTTGTTTTTAAGAGTGGAGTAGTATTCTATTGTGTAGATGTACCACAATTTCTATAGACATTCTTCGGTTGAGGAACATCTAGGTTGTTTCCAGATTCTGGCTATTACAGATAAAGCTGCTATGAACATAGTTGAGCAAATGTCCTTGTTGTGTGGTTGAGTACCTTTTGGGTATATGCCCAGAAATGGTATAGCTGGATCTTGAGGTAGCACTATTCCTGGTTTTCTGAGAAAATGCCAAATTGATTTCCAAAGTGCACAAGTTTGGACTCCCACCAAGGATAGTGGAAGGTTCCCCTTTCTCCATATCCTTCCCAACATGTGTTATCAATTGAGTTTTTTATCTTAGCCATTCTGATGGGTGTAAGATGGAATCTCAAGGTCATTTAAAGTTTGTATTTCCCTGATGACTAAGGACACTGCACATTTCTTTAAAGTGTTTCTTTGCCATTCAATGTTCTTCTGTTGAGAATACTGTTTAATACTATATACCATTTCTAATTGGATTATGTGGTTCTGTGATGTTTAATTTCAAAGGACACTGTCAACAGAACAAAGCAACAGCCTACAGAGAGGGAAAAGATCTTCATCAACCCTACATCCAATAGAGGGCTAATATTCAGAATATATAAAGAACTCAAGGGATAGTTTTTGAGTTCAAAAACTGGGTTGAGAGTTACATAGTTGAGTATTCTAGTTCTACCACTTATTCAACTTATTCCTATCACCCATCATATGAGCCAGTGGACACTGAGGTACCAGGAAGCCTTGGTAGGGGTTTTACACACTTATGTAATCACTATTGGCTTATGAGGTTGTTCTTAAGTGAGCTTTGCCATGTTGTGTTATAAAGGTAGTTTCTGTATCACAGGTTTAAGTAAGTCGTGTCGCTTTCTTCTGGTGTCCTGTGAGGTCACTGATGAGCTGTGCCTGTCTCTAGCTCAGCAGGTTGTGGCTGACCTTTACAAAGCTGCGCTTTATTGAACAGAAACATTATGTGTTCAGAACTTGAACTTAGCATACAAGAGAAATGAAACTATTTGATGAGGTTGAAATGGCTGCACTATTTTAACAGTCATAGCTTGTACTCAGAATGGTAAAAATCCCTTTGGAATTACTAATTTCAGAGATAGATTAAACATATTCCACAGATTCATATATTTATTATTTTTGGATTTTTCAGCTATATATAGTAAAAGGAATGATTGTTTTGTTAATGTAACATTAAGTAATAATATTGGTATCTATATCTGAAGTGGTTAACTATGAACCTATGAGTTAGGACTTCAGCAAGAAGAGTACAATACAGTATATCTCAGAGAGGATGGCTGAGGATCATTTTATATAACCATATGTCAAAGTTAATTGCAGCTATAGATAGCCACTTAACATCATATAATTAAAGCTAGTGTGTAGGTGTGACAAAATTATATCCCTGGAGAGATTCTAAGGCACACATGACAGGAAACAATGTGATTTAATGGAAACATTGGCACCTATAGGAAGACGAACAGCTCAGATGGGGTGAAAGGTCACAAATGGACCTCTTAGAGTAGTTTTGCTCAGAGTGCTGACAGGACAGAGGTAAAGTTAAGGTACTCAACGGCCATTTACATAGTGACAGGTTGGGCTGTGTGCTCGATGGTGAAACACCATGCCCGGTCTGCTGGCAGATGGATATTTTAGAGTCAATAACCTGTAGGGCTAGTTCAAACATGAAGCAGAAGAGAATACCAGGACAGTGTGGAGTGTTAAATGGAAAATTACCCAGAATTCTGATGAAGGAGTGAAAGAGAATAATTAGGATAAGAGGCCCCTTTGAAAGACTTTGCAGAATGTGGTAGGAGAGCTTCAGTTTCATCTAGGTAAAGTTTTCGTTCTTTCATTTCTTAAATTTAACTGCGTCTGTATACTTTATTTGGGTGATTTAACTGCATGACAAATTCAGGTAAAAAAATAAAATAAAAATGTCTAGACCAGTATCCTATTAGTGGTGACACAGGCTAAACCTAGATTGCCAACAAGAGAATATTGTATCAAGTTCTAACATTACACAAATAGGAAAACATTCTCTCATTTCCACACAAACGTAATCTCCATAGAATAGGAGTTGACATAGAAATTTCCAACTTGTCTCAATTATTGGTCTTCTAGTCAACTCATCTCCTGCCTAGTTAAGACTGTAAAGATGGGGATAAACTTAGTGTTCAAGGGAGCAGTAGGCATGTCCTCAACAAAGGAAGTGAGAAGGCACCTGTCATCAGGATTTACAGGAAGTCTACTGGCCACCAGGCCTGATGAGTCAGCACTCACAGAGCACAGACAGACACATACATAGAAACACATGTGAAAACAAACATGAGGCTTTGGCAAACATAGCACCAAGAGTGAAAGAGAACATATAAATGCATTCATAGAAATATACAAAATACAAATAAATACATGAAAATAAGCAAGAATCTCAGGGGACTGATTGCATTTGAGTGAGACCAAGCACTCTCATGTTTAGGTTCTAAGTCCAAGTGGTTAGCGTAAGTTCAAATAAGAAAAAGGCATCAAAAACAAACAAACAAAAAAAAAAGTCAAAATCAGTCAAAAAGAGATTAAGGGATATCTCAGATACCTACCAATGATGAAATTTGTAGATGTTAACCATTACAGATGCCAAAAAAGCTATCCAATAAACTACTGTCCCTGTAGAAGCTTGCAAAAAAAATTATAGTTAAGTTCTACCAGGAGCTAAGTATTTGGGGAAAATAAAATAAAAACACTATTGACTCAAGCTCTAACTAAAGTGTACTTGATTCTAAAATTAGTAAAGGATCATATGAATCAACCTGAAATAACATTATGCTTAGAACTCTTAGTAAAATTATTACTATAACTGACAATGAAGAAAGTACAATAGGGTTCATGCCAAGAAACTCAGGTTTGCAAACCATATCACCAATACGCTACTCCTAAAGAAGAATGGATGTGCACACTTCTCCACTTCCTTCATCCCAAATGTGGAGTCATCAACACACTGCTGAATCATTCAACTCTCACCTCCTCTTTCACCTCCTGTCTCCCATTGGTCTCCATCATTTTATTAAGGCTCATATATCAGGATCACCTTGAGAAATCCTGGACCGTGATCCACTCCAAGACATTGTCAACTAGACATGCTGGACAGCCTCTCCTCAATCATAGAGCTGTGGTGGTGAATGATTCAGAAAATACATTTAAAATACTTAAAACATCTTCATTTATAGTAATAACACAGAAGAGCAGCTGTTATGCCTCTGATTATTAACATTTCTCAGTGGATTGGACTCCTCCATGTTCTTTTCATGGATGCCCTGTGCTTTCATGACATCCTCTACAACTGAGTACTATTTAAAGTTGTGACTATCACCTTGCAATTTGTCTTTTGAAATGTTTTAGGACACTTCTTGAACTTCTTTTAAGGCGGTTTTCCAGGAACTGAGTGGGAGGCCAAACTAGATTCACTTTTGAATGGATCAACATGAATTCTTATTACTAATTTCATCATTATATTAATCTGAAGACCAGTTTGGAAAATAGAGGCTAGGCCATGAGGTACAATGAATCTTGCTGGATTTTGCTCTATAGTTCCTGAGATGAGGGAGCAGGGTGGAGAATAGACAAATAGGTGTGTTTCTAAGTTTAGAGCATAATCAAAGCTGAATTGCTGCAGGTTGATTTTCAGAAAAGGAAAACCTGCCGTCTTCCCTCAGTCAGTTCAGAATAACATGATGAAGCAATCTCCTCTGATGGGCCCATGCTGGATGAAGTCCCAGATAATACAAGGAAACAATTCCCTCAGTAGATGGCTTGGCTCACTGTGCCTGCAAGGCTGGAAGGTAGCTATAGCTGGAAGGCAGCTTTGCCAGACTCGCTTTCAGGAGGCAGTCTTCAGTGGCTGAGTCGCCTCTGCAGCTCAGTGGGTGAGTCTTCCCAGATGCCAAACGAGGAGGCTGTAACAGGGACCTGGTGTTTCACCCCCACCCCTGACCCCTCATTCAAGCTCAACCCTGCTTTCTTGATGATGGCTCCTGATCTCGCAGCAACTCCTCCTACGATGCCATTTCCCAGCATGCAATGATTACTTCAAATGTGCCTGACACCCTTTCTAAACCAAATGCCAAGTGTCAAACACAGAATGCTGACTATGTGGCAAGTGATTTTAATGAAATTGGGAGAGAATGGAGTGGAGATGGAGATGGGAGAAAGTGAGATTAAGGAAATGAAGATGAGTGGAGGAAAAGCAAGGCTTCCATCATCAATGAGGAAAGTGTAGGGCCTGAACATGCACCATCTGAGCCCAGGACCGTATCCTGTTCCCATCTCTCATCACTACTTGACAATTCACAATTAAAATTCTACATCTTAGTTGATTCAGGTATAAAATTGTGACTGGTGCTGTTAAAATAAATAGTAAGAAAATGGCTTTTCTATATGTATGGCTAGTATAAAATTCAGTCACTTGTAGAAGCTCAATAAATATTTCTTATGGTCATGACATAAAGAAATATTGTTAGTTATGAGTGATGTTCAATGAACACTACAACCATCTCTATCATAGTTAGTATTTGGTTACTATAATTAGGTTATACTCTTTCTGAGGAAGAGTTAAGGATTCTACCACATTAACCTGTGCCAGGGGTTATCATTTCCAGTGACTCTGAAAAAGTGTTGGCCAGAATACAGAGGAAGATAAGATCACACACCAATACCAAGAATATAAATTAAGACAAGTATTCCAAGGAATAGAATGAAAGCAACCTTGCTCTACACACAGAAGCAGACAGAACTATCATCGATTCAGCTGTTCCCCCTCTGGATATAAACCTAAAAGAAATACCATGAGCACATCAAAGGGTTTTCTGCATGTCCAGACTGTTTGCAGAACTACGTAGAATTCCTGATTCTTTGAATGAGCCTTGGTGGTCATCCAGACTTGCCTAAAGAGTAGTACATATTCACTCATCCACAAAGAAGAATGAAATCCTGTCATTTGCAGCTATGTGGATAACAGTGTGTGTGTTTTGGGGGGAAGGATATGTTGACTAAAACCAGCAGATACAGGAGGGCAAATCCCCCATGTTCTCTCTCATCAAGGAAAGCTAAAACAAATTGACCTGAAAATACAATAGTGACTGCTTGAGACTAGGAAGGTTATAGTCCCAAGCAGGCTACATGCCTGTGTGGAACCTCACGCCACATCCATTAATGTGCACAGTTAAGGCATGACAATTAAAATGAGACAATTCACATCAGAACATTTTCCCTAAGTCTAGCACTATTGTTATTTTACCCTCAGTTTTAAGCATGCTGCCCTACAGGCTGAGAGTAGAGATTTAAAAGTTGTAGAAATTTTCTATTATTCCCCACTGTGTAAATGAGACCCCATTAAACATTTACCCAGAGAAGGTAACAACTTCCACCGACTCACTTTATAGATTTGTGGTGGGTCCATCACACCATCTAACTTTTTCCTTGGCAAAGTGGTGTACACCAGGAATCCTGTCAATTTAATTAGAAAGATCGTGCCAAAAGGACAGATGTAAGGATGGGTAGCTGTAGAAACCTGACGAGAATTTTTAAGAAGTAGAAAATATTTTACAACCTGTGTTATATGAGATCAAAGAAAAGGCAAATTTCCACAAAGAAAAAAACTTAAAGAAAATTTTAGGCAGTTCCATATTCATAAAACTTATATTTTTGAAAGGAAATATTTATGTAACATGTTAGAAAGCAAAAGAATATTTAAATCTATTCTTAAAATGATGCCTCATGGTCTTTGATTCATACTTTAAAACTCATCCCTAATATTTAAAAATAATAAACAAGATCAGATCCCAAATGGTGAGGTATATCTAAAAATATTTTGAAAATATTTATATACATTTATAAATATATATGTATATATATATGTGTGTGTGTGTGTGTGTGTGTGTGTGTGTGTGTGTGTGTGTGTGGTGTGTATTTCATCTATTCACTTTCAGGTCCATATAAAAGATTCACTTCTTCAAATAAATATATTTTAAACTTTTCTCAACATCTTCTACCCAATTTTGACATCATGTGATCAGCCAAGACAGTAAGTGATTTTCCAAATTGTAAACTCTTTTTACGGGAAAGGACTGGGACTGAATTTTATGTCTTTCATTTCTGCAGTCTGTTCAACCTCTGAATCAAAGTAGGCCGGAATATTTTATTACTCTATTAGCACTCTGTGAATGTGATCAAGTTTCTATCCATCGTGAAGTCAATTTACCATGAATTTTCAGCCTTTGAATAGAAGGGAGTCATGTGGCTGTCTGCTCACAGTATATGGATATAAGAGCAGGAAAATGTATCATCTTGCAAGTAGGGGTTAGCACTGAGGAACTGGCAACATTTAGGGTTGGTCAGAAAGTGGCCATCAAAAGGCATTATATATAATAATAAGAAAATCTCATCATCTCCTGAAAACACAATTATGGGGAAATGCAGCAACAAGTACCACACTGGTAGAACCAATATATTAATCATATACCAAATTAAAAGAAAAATAAATCGGTGTATCCAATATTTAAATCACATTTAATTATTAGAACCATAAATTTGGATAGCTCATACCTGAATCACATGTAATTATTAGAAAAAAAATGTTCGTGAATTAGCTTTTTAAAAAATACAAATATAAAAGTCTTTTATACTTACAAAGGAACTGGTACATATTACTTAATCCCTAAAAATGTTTTCTCGTGTGTGTGTGTGTGTGTGTGTGTGTGTGTGTGTGTGTGTGTGTGTTTTAAACAGCATGTTTTAGGAGCTGAAGAGTTGGTTTAGTGTTAAAGCAAAAGCATTGCTTGCAGAGGACCCAAGCTCCTGGACCTAATTCAGGCCAGTGCCCACATCATGTGTAGTTCAACTCTCTATTCCAGCCTACACAGGGACTGCAAGCATGTGCATATTCCCATCATAGGCATAAACACGGGCATAATTCAAAATAAAATGTTTGAAAGATAGTATGATCTAGCCTTTTAAAAATAATATTTTTGCCTCAATAGTCTGTCAATGAAATAACAGAATTTAAATTTAATAGCCAACTCATCTTGAGAAAGATCCAAAAGATTGATAGTCTTCCATCATCTGAGCTAGTGAAAATGGTCACAAACTGCTGCTAAGAAAACTTTAACCAGGGCTGGAGGGATGGCTCAGAAGTTAAGAACATGGGCTGTTCTTCCAAAGGTCATGAGATCAATTCTCAGAAACCACATGGTGGGTCACAACCATCTATGATGGGATCTGCTGCCCTCTTTTGGCTTGCTTGCACACATGCAGGCAGAATATTGTATAAATAACAAATCTTAAAAAAAAAAAAAGTTACATTGTCTTGTCTTCCTCTGTGGCCTGGCAAGGCTGTCCCCCCCCCCCGGGGGGGGGGAGTGATCAGAGAGCCTGTCACTGAGTCCATGTCAGAGACAGTCCCTAGGGAACCCACTTGGACACTGAGCTGCCATAGGCAGGGTTCTAGGTAATGTCCATGAATGGTCCTTGGTTGGAGTAACAGTCTCAGAAAAGGCCCCTGGGCACAGTTTTTTTTTTGTTTGTTTTTTTATCTGTTTCTCTCCTTATGGATCTCCTGTCCCCTCTAGGTCTTTCTATCTCCCTCTTCTTTCATAAAATTCCATGCCCTCTTTCCAAAGTTTGGCTATGAGTCTCAGCCTCTGCTTCAACACCTCAATCAGTAGTCTTTCAGAGGTCCTTTGTGGTAGGCTCCTGTCCTGTTCCCTGTTTTCTCCTGCTTCTGATGTCTATCATGTTTGTCCTTCTGAATGAGGATTAAGCATCTTCCCTAGGGTCTTCCTTGTTGTTTATGTTTATTCTATATTATATGGCTAATATCTACTTATGAGTGAGTATATACCATGCATGTCTTTCCGTTTCTAGATTTCCTCAGTCAAGATGATATTTTCTAGTTGCTACCACCTGCCTACAAATTTCATGACGGGAGGAGAATGGGGGAGAAGAGGGAAGGAGGGAACCATAGCAAGGGAAACAAATTGAATAAATTGTAATGAATGATAACAAAAAAGTTCTCATATAGCAAAAATAAAAATAAAAGAGTGAAAGAAAAAATTTTAAAGGTTAAAAAAAGAAAAGAAAACTTCAACCAAACCTCATGTTAGCAATAAAAAAATGTTCAGACCTTTGAATGTGCTTCCAAGCCCAATTGTCATTTGTAGTTCTCTGTCACTTTCATAGGAATACATGTGCATAAAACAGCAACAGGCGTGCACACACCCCATCACAGATATGCCATATGCCATATGTACAACTGACTCACATAAAAAAGCACATGATCTGATGTCTTTAGAAAAATAAAATCATTTTAGTGGAAACACTAAAAACTCATTAAAAGGTGGCTGGAATTTTATGTAAGAAGTGGGAAATAGTAAGAGCTGGAGGGGACGGGAACTCCACAAACAGAGCAACAGAACAAGATAATTTGAACACAGGGAACTTCCCAGAGACCCATACTCCAACCAAGGACTATTCGTGAAGATAACCTAGAACCCCTGCACAGATGTAGCCCATGGCAGTTCAGTGTCCAAGTGGGTTACATAGTAATGGGAAGAGGGACTGCCTCTGATATAATCTGATTGGCCTGCTCTTTGATCACCTCCCCCTGAGGGGGGAGCAGCCTTACCAGGCTACGGTAGAGGACAATGCAGCCAATTTTGATGAGAACTGATAGACTAAGATCAGAAAGGAGAGGAGAACCTCCCCTATCAGTGGACTTGGGGAGTGGCATGCATGCAGAAAGGGGAGGGAGGGTGGGATCGGGAGGGGAGGAGGGAGGGGCTTATGGGGGATACAAAATGAATAAAGTGTAATTAATAAAAAATTTTTTAAAAAAAGGTGGCTTGTGAAATCAATGTGCAGGTTGGCAACCTGTCACTGGGTTCTATTTTGTAAGGCCCTTTCACCACATGTTCCTCTAGTTCTGGAAGATTCCTATGAAGGATACCAGAGCACCAAAGCTGTTAGAATTCAAAAATAGGGCCCCTGATCTTCAGGTCTGAAAATGTTTGGATTCTTGGTGAAATTTCGGAGGATGAGACACTTGAGGACTGTAGAAGCATTGTCTCCCTGGTTTGCTCCCCAGAAAGGAATGACTAAATGAAGAAAAATTGAAACATATGACTTCTTCACTTGAAAAGACACTGCATCAAAGACTCATTCAGCCTCTGTGGAAAAGGCTCTGTCGGGTCTTGCTTTCTATAAGACACACCTGATCTCATTTCTGGTCAAGGAGATGTGCCAGAATGTGAAGAGACACAAGGCATAGCCATGACCTTGGCCATGTTTTCTCATTACATGCAAGGATACTAAAAATTACAGGAAAAAAATATTCCAACGAAGTGAAGAAGGCAATTCACAATGGAAAAAAATCCTACAAATATAAAGAATACAGCAAAGCCTTTAACTGTTCTTCACTTCTTGATCAATACCAGAGATTTCATACTTTAAAAAAGGCAAATATTGATTTCATACCAAGAATTTTAAAGTAGTGCCATCTTATTGAACACAAATACGCTTATACTGCAGGAAAAATTCAAAGCTACAGATGTAGGAAATTATGTAACATATGTAATAAAAATATAAATTCCCTGGGAGATGGTACACACCTTCAATCCGAGCACTTGTGTGACAAAGGCAGTCAAATCTCTGAGACTGAGGCCAGCATTGTCTACAGAGTTGAGTTCCAGGACAGGCAGGGGTGACTAGAGAAATCCTTTCTCAAAAAACCAAAACAACAACAAAAGACAAGCAAGCAAACAAGCAAAGAGAATTTATATTCAAGAGCTCCTAAAAGTAGGAGGACAGTTAGAAACCTACCACATTAGTAAACAGCAAAAGGTACATACAGCTCAGAATGCTTATACCCAGTTTGTTAATTATTAACCAACAAAAATACGGAAAGAAATATCATACATTCATTGATTTTAGGGAAATATTATAAATGACATGTTATAAAAACATTGATAATTACTCAGTACTCACACCATAGAATTCACACTGTGCCATATTAAAAGGTGTGGCAAATGTTTAACAATTCTTCAAACCCAAGTCAACACCTCAGAATCTATGCTGGAAAAGGAGTTAGAAATACAAAGAATGCAAGAAAAAAATTAGCTGAATGTTACAGTATCAACATAAGAGAACTCATACTGGAGAAAAAAATGTTACAAAGAAAAATAATGTAATAAAACTTTTAACAACTGCTCAAAAAAAAACTACTTGAAAACAAAGAATACTTAAACAGAAGTATATGTATATGTATTTAACTTAAAACTGAAAACTTAATGTAAATCAAAACGACCCTGAGATTTTACCTCACTGTCAGAATGGCTAAGATCAAAAACTCAAGAGACAACACATGCTGGAGAGGATATGGAGAAAGAAGAACCCTCTTCCACTGCTGGTGGGAATGTAAACTTGTACAACCCCTTTGGAAATCAATCTGGCACTTTCTCAGAAAATTAGAAATAGTGCTACCTCAAGATCCAGCTATACCACTCTGGGCATATATCCAAAATATGTGCAGGTATACAAGGACATTTGCTCAACCATGTTTGTAGCAGCTTTATACTTAATTAGCCAGAATCTGGACACAACCTAGATGTTCCTCAGTTGAACAATGGATACAGAAATTGTGGTACATCTATACAATGGAATATTACTCAGCCATTAAAAACAAGGGAATTATGAAAATTGCAGGCAGATGGCCAGATCTAGAAGAGATCATCCTGAGTAAGCTATCTGAGAAGCAGAAAGACAAACATGGTATGTGTGTCTTATACTCCTTATAAGTTGATATCAGACATACAATATAGGATAATCATACTAAAATCTGTACACCTAAGGAAAATAATCAAGAAGGGGAACTCTGGCTAAGATGCTCAGTCTTCATTCAGAAAGGCAAATGAGACAGACATCAGAAAAGGGAGAAAACAGGGAACAGTACAGGAGCCTACCACAGAGGGCCTCTGAAAGATTCTACCCAGCAGGGTATCAAAACATATGCTGAGATTCATAGCCAAACTTTGGACAGAGATTAGGGAATCTTAGGAAAGAAGGGGAAGATAGAAAGACCTGGAGGGAACAGGAACTCTACAAGGAGATTAACAGAACCAAAAAATCTGGGCGCAGGAGCTTTTCTGAGACTGATACTGCAAATAAGGACCATGTATAGAGATAACTTAGAACCCCTGCACAGAAGTAGCCCATGGGAGATCAGTGTCTAAGAGGGTTCCCCAATAATCAGGGAGTATCTCTGATATGAACTCAGTGGCTGGCTCTTTGATCACCTCCACCTGAGGCGGGAGCAGCCTTACCAGTCCACAGAGGAAGACAATGAAGCCAGTTTTGATGAGACCTGATAGACTAGGATCAGATGGAAGGGGAGGAGGACCTCCCCTATCATTAGACTGGCTGATGGGCATAGGAGAAGAAGAAGGAGGGAGGGTAGGATTGGGAGGGGTTGGGGGAAGTGGCTACAGCTGGGATACAAAGTAAATAAGCTATAATTAATAAAAATAAAAAACTGGAAACTTTATCAAATGCAGAAGTAATAGGCACCAACAAATTCATGCTGGATAAAAGCTATGGCTATAAAAAGAAAGCAGAGGCTTCTTGTCAGCTCTTTGCACTGTATGGAGGATTGAACAGTTCACTCTTGTGAGAAACCACAGGTTCAATGAATGTCAGGAGCTTCATGGAGATTTTCCTACTTATTCAAGATGAGTAACGTCACAGTTGGTAGTAATACTACATATAGTATGTGTCATTATCCTGAAAAGATTTTTGTCAAATGTGTACATCTCAGAAATGCAAGATGCTCACACTGAAAATACTAATAACTCTAAGTGCATTAGGGAATCCAGCAAGAAATCCTATGTGTGTGGCATGTGTTTAAACCTTGCTTTGTGGCAAGCAATTAACTGCATATCATCATGTGGGAAATGAAGCATATCATCATAGACTTTAGAAATGTGCATATAAGTCATCCACACAAAGGACTTGAATTCATTTGTCATAAATTCAAATGTCCTAAGTTACCACCTTGTTGAAACTTCTGAAAGTGCAAATCTCAGATGACTGTTTCAGAACAAGAATGCTTCCTGAGAGTGTCCACTCGGTGTATTTTCAAAGAGGCCGGAGTGAAGACTCTGAATCACTGTACTGAATTTCATGCATATCTTCTGCTTTAGTAAATAAAATTTACTAAATTTTTTAACCTGAAAAATAACAAACCGCTGTGGAATGGTCACATAATGGAATTCTATGTAAAACAGAGAAAGAAACAAAAGTAGCAAAAAGAATTGGGGGAAGGGAAACATGATATGAATACATTATATATAAAATATTTTTAATTAATTTATTTATTAATCACAATTTATTCACTTTGTATCTCAGCTTGAGCCCCCATCCTCTTCTCCTCCGATGCCCCTCTCCAAGTCCACTGATAGGGGAGGTCCTGCTCTCCTTCCATCTGACCCCTGCCTATCAGGACTCATCAGGACTGGTTGCACTGTCTTCCTCATCCATATATCATATTATATAAGTATGAACATACAGATATACAGATATCACAGAATCTATATGTATATACTATTGAGTGGAAAAACTTTAACTTAATTTAATTAAATCTTAATTTTTGGCTCTTCTGCTTCCCGAATTTCTTATAATCCATCCTGGTGGTGCATCTGGAAACAACATCTGCCAAAACAGGGGGTAGCCACCTTCCTCCTGGTCCTAACACAGAGCAAAGAGCCAATCAACACTCCTCCTGGCTTCTTTCTTTTCTTTTTTAATGTCAAAAAAAGATACTGTTTTAATTATGTGAGTAAGTTTTAAGAAAAACAGATTTATTAAAAAAAATTAAATCAGAAACACAATTATTCTCTTTATCAACATAAGAGATAAGAAGCCCGAAGCTTAATGAAGCTTTCAGGGTGATTTCTCAGTCAGCAAATACTTGCATGGATGTTGCCTGTGTTTCCTCTCAGTAGTAAACTAAAAGCCTTGAAAACCGAAATATACATTCACGTGTGTGGACTCATCTACCCATAAGACTCGGATACAGAAATGAGCCTCATGACTATGAGGCTAATCATGGGATTAGAAGCAACAGTGAATTTTTTTTATTTTTTATTAATTACAGTTTTATTCACTTATATTTATGGTTGGGAGCCTTGCCTTTAATGGCTGAGCCATCTCTCCAGCCATCTCTCCAGTGAATTCTTGCAATGGAAAAGAGCACAGCCTGTCAGAAATTCCTCTTTGTGGACTTTACAGATGGAGTCCTAGTCAGCTCGGCTACTCGTTACCTGTTGCATCTCCCACAAGACACTGGTAGACGTGCGGCTCAGATATCTGAGGATCAGACTACGGTATGAGCTGTTTTTCATCTTCTATCAGCTGCTGAGGGACTGATGGAGGAAGGCTTGATCACCCCTGTTGATCATTCTCCAAACCAAGCAGAAATCACAGAGAGGCCAGAGACGGCAGGAAGACAGTCTGTGCTGAGGGCTCCCGACGCAGATGGAGTCGGTAAGGTTTTGCTCTAAAACATCATTCCTTGAGCCAACTAGAGGGAGAATGAAACACAAGTCCAATAGCGTCAGCCAAAGGTGGCCAGAGGCTGTCTGACGAGACAAGGATGCAGCTTCAAGGATGACTGCCGCCATGTAGCGGTTCATTTCCAGGTGTTTCATCTCCATGTTGAGCAAGCATGAGGACAACGGGTATGTATGCATCACCTGTAATCATGTTAAACTCTCTAATATTCATGATGTGCCTGTTTTACACATTAACTCAGGAACTCAGTGGCTTTTCTTCAGGGCACATGTGACTCTGTGGGATATAACCAGCACACTCACCATCTCCTACATCAGAGTGCTCAAAGTCTGCAAGTTCGGATCTAAATACATTTGCATATGATTATTTCTTGGACATTATGCCTGTTAATTTTAATGGGAAATTTTCTGTCAGCTGGTTGTATGGCCGTTGAGGTACAGGGAATGAAATTGCCATTAATTCCTTGCACTAGAGCGAGCTAATAAACCTCCCACACTCACCAGCTCTCTGCAGTTTGCTCCAAATAACTTTATTATTTATCATTTCCTGGGAAAACATCTAATGATACCCAGCAGTTGTGTTTCACAAATTGATTCTTGGATGAGAGTCACTCCTGGAAGAAAAGCTATCACTTATAAAACCCTAGCCCCCAAATTAAACTACTTTGTTTTTCGTATTTCTGTGTGAGCCATCTTCTGCCATGACATGTATGCAGATTTTATTTTATTTTCCACCTTGGAAAATTATAGTGAGAAAAATATTTTTTCAATGTATGATAGGATTTGGGTTCAGCAGGAAAGAAGAGAGTTTTACTTCCTGGGTGCTGCACAGCACAGAAGGGAGACTATACTGGAACATGTAACTAACAGGGTATCAACACTCATTCAGTTTTTCCCTGTAGCAAGGAACTTGCCCATAGTACAATGGAGATTAATCTTATTACTAAAAAAGAATATTCTATTTTCTTCTTCTTCTGATGCCCATTCTCTTTGCCTTTCGGGATGGGGATTGAGCGTTTTAGTCAGGGTCCTCTTTCTTAATTAGTTTCTTTAGATGTACAGGTTTTAGTAGGTTTATCCTATGTTATATGTCTATATGAGTGAGTATATATTGTGTGTGTCCCTCTGCTTCTGGGACAGCTCACTCAGGATGATCCTTTCCAGGTCCCACCATTTACCTGCAAATTTCATAACAGGAAACAACCTAGGAACCTGCCACAGAGGGCCTCTGAAAGGCTCTGTCCTGCAGACTATCAAAGCAGACACTGACACTTATGGCCAACTGTTGGGCAAAGTGCAGGGAATCTTATGTAAGAAGTGGGAAATAGTAAGATCTGGAGAGAACAGGAACCCCACAAGGAGAGCAACAAAACCAGAAAATTTGAACACAGGGGTATTCCTAGAGACTCATACTCCAACCAAGTACCATGCATGGAGATAACCTAGAACCCCTGCACAGATGTAGTCCATGGCAGTGTAGTGTCCAAGTGGGTTACATAGTAATGGGAAGAGGGACTGCCTCTGACATAATCTGATAGGCCTGTTCTTTGATCACCTCCCCCTGAGGGGGGAGCAGCCTTACCAGGCCACAGAAGATGACAATGCAGCCATTCCTAATGTGATCTGATAGACCAAGATCAGAAGGAAGGAGAGGAGGACCTCCCTTATCAGTGGACTTGGGGAGGGGCATGTGCGAAGGAGGAGGAGGGAGGATGGGACTGGGAGGGTAGGAGGGATGGGCTTATGGGGGGATACAAAGTGAATAAACTGTAATTAATTAAAAAAAAAAGAATATTCTAGGTGAAAGAACAAGGGTGCTACTGCATTGTGTGTCTGTGGAATCCAGAAGTATTCCTACAGGGGAGACAGACACTGACTTATCTTCTTAGGGTTCCCCTCTGCCAGAGGTGATCCTTGGAAGTGGCAGTCTCGAAGGAACCAGTTTGAAGGGATCTGAGCAACCTTTCTGTTATCCATCGGGTATACATTCTAGAACAGTCGGAAAAAAGAATCCGTGTGGGGCTCTGAGATTTCTAAGTGCAGTGCTTTAGAATTAAGCTTACCTCGGTGCCTATCAACTAGACAGAGTTACCGAAATTAAC
Organism: Psammomys obesus; assembly: GCF_907164565.1. Classification (NCBI taxonomy): domain Eukaryota; kingdom Metazoa; phylum Chordata; class Mammalia; order Rodentia; family Muridae; genus Psammomys; species Psammomys obesus. The sequence continues at coordinate 12,139,106 of NW_026585698.1, read as the reverse complement.
TAAGAGGTACCCAGTATAAACAGATATATTAATTACAGAGATGAGATTGAGGACAATCAACACAGCCTGGTGGTATGAGCAGGGAGCTGGGTGAGCTTCAGAGCTGCTGTATAGATCCAGGTCAGCCTGAGGTAATACCACGCCCCCAGCATGATCAATACTGTCCTCCCGCCTCTGTTCATCCTTTCCTCACAAGAATTCAGCCTTTTTCTCCGTGGAATGTTTGTTTACTTATAAATAAAATGTGTCCTTTCTTTCTACAGCCACCTACAGTTGTGAAGTTAATTCCTTTTTGTTTAAAAGCAATCCCTGCCCCCTCCAGGTCTCCAAGAGAGCCAAAGAAACTGAGCCCTGGGGGCCCTGTAGAGACTGATACCCCAACCAAGGATCATGCATGGGGAAGACCTAAAACCCCAGCTCAGATGTAGCCCATAGACTCAGTCTCCAAGTGTGGTACCTAGTAAGGGTAGCAGGGGCTTTCTCTCACATAAGCTGAGTGGCAAGCTCTCTGATCACCTCCGACTGGGGGTGGGGTGGGTAGAGTCTTGACAGGCCACAGAGGAAGACAATGCAGCCAGTCCTGATGAGACTGATAGACTAGGGTCAAATAAAAGGGGAGGAGGACTGCCCCTATCAGTAAACTAGGGGAGGGACATAGGAGGATAGGAGGAAGGGAGGGAAGGAGGGAGAGAGGAATTGGAAGGGGATGATGGAGGGGGACACAGCTGGGATGCAAAGTGAATAGTTTGTAATAAATGATAATAATAAAAAATTTTTAAAAAAGCAATCCTTGTTTCTGCATTAAAAAAATAAATGCATGCTTTATAGGAAGCTGCCTTGTGACTCTAGTTTTACAAGTATGGTTCGGGGAAGCAAACTCCTTATGTTTTATGAGGGAACCAAAACATCCAGTAAGATTAAAAATAATAGCCAAATATGTATGCTTGACATTCTGAGCCTCCAGGAGCCTCCCTGTATCATTTCTTTCTGTCAACACAATGTACTCTCAGGCATTATATTTCACTTTTATAAACTGTGTAGGGAAAGAATCTGAAAATGTTTGTGCCAGAAAAACAATCTCATGCTCCAACTTAATTAAGACTTTTGTCTGACAAAAAATCCATTAAGATGGAAGACCAGAGTGACTGGGCCTCATCACTGTGGGCTTTTGGCAAACAATGAGTGAAAACTCCTCCAGTACATGCGAGTCTGACCATAGTTATCAACCAAAACCGAATGCAGATAGGACACTTATAATTTGCCCATTCCTCTAGGAAGCCTCAGCATGAAGAGAGACAAAGATGCACTGTCCATTCCTTCTACTGTTCTCCTAGAGGTAGCAAGCGGGCATTGTGTTGACTTGGTGCGCTTTTTGCTTTGTGACACTCTAAGCAACAATGTGTCCTTTTTCCTTGTGTAAAGTTAAGTTATACAACATAATATTCTGATTTAGAATACATAGTGACATAGTGCTCACCAGAATCCTATCAGGGAGACCATCTTGTCAGGGAGCTGTGTGCTTCTCTGTCTGTATTATGAGTGTGTCCAAGGGCTCTGAACATCAATTATCTTAACAAAAATTGGAATACATGCAATATATATATATATATATATTACATATCATGTATATATTATACATTATATATTATGTATATTATATTATACACACATATATATTGTAAGCCATGGTCACTTACATTGCATGTTAGTTCTCTAAATATGTTTTTTTGAGGTCACTTAAAATTTGGACCATTTGATTTCTTCTTGTTCCCCATCAATTCATTTCTGGGGAAGAGTATTGTAATTTTTTGTTTCTGTGTTTTTGTATTTTAATTAATACAGTTAATTTTTTTAAATTAATACAATTAATTAAAACATTAATTTTTAAATATGCATTCAATAGTTTATAGGTTTATTACACTTAGCACAGTGTCCCCTATGGTGCCATAAATGTCAAAATACCCTTCTGACTTAGTCATAAATAATACCTCACTGGAGAATTAATACATACACATAACAAAACACACACTTAGATGTACACACACACACACACATTCATGCATACAATACACATTACATACACACATAGACCCACACATGCACACGCTCACATGTACACGTACATGAACATGTAAGCCCGCATGTGTACACACATGCACTCTCACACATACACACACACATGCATGACATATGCTCACATATTCACACATGTACACACTCACACATATACACATGTCCACATATACACACACACCCCCCCATATATTCACTGAATTCTCTTCTCTGCCTGGTTCTTGTCTAGCGTAAATCATGCTAGATTTCATGCACACCGCAGATGTGAACTAGGATCCTCGCACTTGTTCAGAAAGCACGTTCTCTACCGTGCAGTCTGCAAAGCGTGACACTGGGTGGTTTTGAACAAAGACCAGAAAGATATAAAAAGTGAATAAATACCGAAAAGCCTCCATTCGCTTGAACGTTCTTCCACAGTGTCTGAGGGATCAGACCACTGAGTTTGAGTCAAAAACCAGGCCGCGTGCTGGGATTCTGTAGGGCCCATGTTCTATAAACATATTTTAATTTCTGTATTAAGGCAAAAGGCAGTATTTGTGACAGTTGAGCGCTGAATGAGAGACGAATGCATTCTCAGTAAACGGCCATACTGAAACAGAGCCGGGCGGGCGGCTTGCGCTGCATCAGTGGCCGGAAAGAGCAACCACAATAGCAGAGGAACTGGATGCTGGGGCGGAGATGAGTGACTCTTTCTCCTCTGCTGGTGCCTGTTCTGTGATAACAAAACAACCAAGAAAATGAGGAGGATGGAATGAAATTGCAGTTTGACAGCAGTCTGAGATGCCACAAATCGCCAATGTGCTACCTTTAGAGTCTCACAACACAAAAACAAACTACCACTCAGATAGAGGGTAAAATACACACGTTTCCAAACATACAAGGACTCAGAAAGCTATTTGGACTGATCCTTACTAAGCAAAAATTGAGGGTCATCCAAAGTAAAATGGAGACAAGAACAACCAGAGAAGACACTGGATTCTGGAACAGTAACTCTACTGCACAAACTACGGGAACAGAACAATCTAGGTTACAGGTGCATATCCACTTTTAACATGCCCTGGTAGTTTTGAACAATGAAACTATATTTTTTTTAAAAAAAGAGCATGAAACTAGGAACTCAAAAACCATAAAATCGTAAAGAAAGCAGAAATGAGAAATAAGACATAAAGAAAGGATGACAGTGGAAATGGGAAAAAAAAAACCTTTGGATTCAGGAAAATTCACATTTGAGGTATTCAAGGCCAAAAGTATTTAAATTAGAAAGTAGGAAATGGCATCCAAGAGCACACTATGGTCAATAACGGGCATTTAGTCACAGTCATGATGATAAAGGGAGTTTTCACTAACTTCCAATCTGTATAGACAACCTAGTCACAAAGCAAAAGGTGCTTTTTCTGTCGATGATAACTCTCACACCTGGGAAAATCAGAAAATAAGTGTTGTTGACTATGAGAGATGGCAGTCAGAGGGGAACATAAAAATATGGGATGTGTCCCTGGCTGAGGGAGGGGCAAGTTGGAGAAGGCGCGGGCTTGTCTTTAAGGAGTGACACAGACTTGACTTCAGAGACTTACAGCAAGGCTGTGGGGAAAGCCTTTCCTCTCCCCTCAGATGTCACCTATCACCACATTTGGGGTCCACTGTCTCATTAGATTAGAGGTCAGATTCTACCAGCTGAAAAGAAACATGAAGTAAGCTTGCCCTTCAAACCCCGACTCCACACCTCTGGATTTGTTTTATAAAGGCACCGACAAGGCACAAGAATTGTATTATTTTAACACAGGAAAAGTTCCTCCCCTTCTTTCTGTACAGTAATGCTATAAATGAATTTATAAATTAAGTCTGGCTTAACCAATTTGCTATGCTATTTGAGAATGTAGGCTGTGTTAACACACTGTATAGATTTTGAGTAAATCAGAGATGGGAAGTCAATGGAGGGAGAAGGGAATATGAGTAAGCAAAAGCAGGAGATGTGTGTGCAGCCATGGCTGTTGGAGCTGGGCACCCCTCAGTTGTTTAGCCTAACTTGGGGAAACTGTATGAGGACCACACAGAAAACAGGCAGCACAGGATTAACTCTCAGAGAACATTATGTCATCTTTTTAAAATGTGTTTATTTATTACAATTTTTTCACTTTGTATTCCTGCTCTAGCACCCTCCTCTGTCTTCTCCAAATCCCACCAACCCTCCCTCCTCTACCCCTATGACCTTCCCCTAGTCCTCTTGTAGGGGAGGTCCTCCTCCTTTTCTATCTGATCCTAGCCTATCAGGTTTCATCAGGGTTGGCTGCATCATCTTCCTCTGTGGCTTGGCAAAACAGCACCCCAATCCCCAGGGGAAGGTGAGAAAAGAACCAGCCACTGACTTCATATCAGAGACAGCCTCTGATCCCCTTACTAGGAAACCCTCTTGGAAACTGAGCAGCATATGGGCTTCCTATGAGCAGGAGGTCTAGGTGCTCTCCATGCATGGTCCTTGGTTGGAATATTGGTCTCCACAGCCCCAACAAACCAAGTAATCCAATTTAAAACTGGGGTACAAAGCTAAACATATAATTCTCAACAGAGGAATACTGAAAGGTAGTGAAACACTTAAAGAAATGTTCAACTTCCTTAGTCATCAGGGAAATGTGAATCAAAAAAGTCCTGAGATTCCAACTCACAGGCATCAGAATAGCAAAGATCAAATACTAAAGGGATGATACATGCTGGAGAGGTTGTGGAAAAATGGAAACCCTCCTTCATTGCTGGCGGGAATGTGAACTTGTACAACCACTTTGGAAATCAATCTGGTGCTTCTTCAGACAACTCGGTGTAGTGCTACCTCAAGATCCAGCTATACTACTCTTCGGCATATACCGAAAAGATTCCCCACCGTTCAACATTTGCTCAACAATGTTCATAGCAGCTTTATTTGTAATAGCTAGAATCTAGAAACAACCTAGATGTCCCTCACCAAAGGAATGCATACAGAAACTGTGGTACACAATGGAATACTACACAGATTTTAGAAACAAGGAAATCATGAAGTTTGCGGGCAAATGCACAGAACTAGAAAAATCATCCTGAGGTAACCCAGAAACCCAGACAGGCATAGTATACACTCACTTATAAGCAGGTAATAGCTGTATAATATAGTACAGCCATCTACAGACCTAAAGAAACTAAACACTAAGGAGGACCTTAGGGAGGATGCTTAAATCTCATCCAGAATGGCAAACAGGATAGACACCAGAAGTGGGAGAAGAGGGGAAACAGAATGGGAGCCTACTATAGAGGGTCCTCTGAAAGGATCTACCCAACAGGGAATTGAAGCAGATGCTGAGACTCATGGCCAAACTATGGGCAGAGGACAGGGAGTCTTACGGGGGTTGAGAGGGGTGGAATAGAGCAACCTGGAGGGGACAGGAGCCCCTTAAGGAGACCAACAAAACTAAAAGATCTGAGCCCTGGGGTTCCTGCAGAGACTGATGCACCAACTGAGGACGGTGCATGGTAAGTACCCTAGACCCCCTTTTTCAGTGTGGTCAATTGGCAGCTCAGATCTCCGAGTGAGGGGAGAATGGGCTGCCTTTCTCACAAACTCAGTTGACTGCCCTTTGATCACTTTCCCCTGGTGATACAGCCTTGCCAGGGGACAGAGGAAGAGGATCCAGGTAGTCCTGATGAGACTTGATAAGCTATGGGCAGATGACAATGATAGAGAACCCCTCCTTTTCAGTAGACATGGGGAAGAGGGTAGGGGAAAAGAGAGATGGAGGGTGGGACTGGGAGGGTTGAGGGAAGGGGCTTCAATCGAGATGTATTATGAATAAATTGTGAAAAAAAACATTAAAAAAAGAAAATTCTAATACAATTGACAACTCAAATTTTACATTATAAGGAGAATTGAAGTCAACCCCTCTCCTATCTTTGATTTTCACTGTTTTAAGTTTCTGGGATATTCAAGGAAACCCCTAAAATAATCAGGGGGAAGAAGTGAAAAAGCCCATCCTGAAGAGGAAAGGAGATAAATGCAGGGATATTAGCACGAAGATCTCTTCCTTTTACTATAATCTTTATTATTATCATTAAAACATTTAGAAGATAATTTATTATTTATAGGCATCAGAACACAACAAAAGTAGATTGCAGACAGCTGAATACAAATGATATAAACATATTCCTCCTTTTTTTGTTGCCACACATAATTACATCATGTCTTATTATTGAAAGTTTTATTTTGAAAAGAATAAGCTAATTATTTCTAGAGGTTTTATTTAACCTCAGTCATGACCTTAATTATTACCCTATTTGAACAAGCTGTATTTGAAAAAGGTATCTATGGAAGGAACGTTTCTACCAGTTCACTATGGTGGATATATAGCATTTTACTCCCTTTTCGGTTACATTTGACAATGGCAAATAAGCCATCTTGATTAAAAGCATCAGTTGAAGACTAAAGGGGAACTCCAGGGAATATGATACTTTGTTACTCGTTGCAGTGGTTGTTTTCTAATTAGATAGATTCAATACAGAGAAAAGAAGCATCACAAGGTCGGGAAGAAAGAATGACAGCTCTGCCAGGCAAGCTTCAAGACATGCCTACATCTGATCTGGAAGGCAAGATACTGTCTTCTGTTATTACAGAAAACAATGGTTATATGAAGTCATAATACTTATATAACAAATACAAATATTACCCTTTGACATCAAGAATAATTTGTATAGCAATAGCATTTTTTTTCTTTTTTCCAGTAGAGCCTACCTGGAATTTTTCAATAACTCTAGCAAAATCTTTGCTGATGTCTGAGACACGACTATTTTTTTCCTTTCTTTTTTATACCTTTTTTCAATTTATTTTTTTTCTATTTGCTTTACATTCTTGTTTTAGTACTTCCTCACTTCCCAGTCCTACCCAATCTCCCTCCCTCCTTCCTTTCTTCCCTCCTTTCCTTTCATCCCTCCCTTTATCCTCAGAAAAGTGGATCTCCTTTTCCCATCCAGCCCACCTCACCAAATTGCATCAGGACTGACTTTGTCCTCTTCCCGTGTGGCCTGGCAAGGCAGTCCCACCAGAGGAAAGTAATAACAAATCTGGAAAGTGAGTTTGTGTCCAATGCAGTCCACATTGCCATTAGTAGAGGACCCACAAGAGGCCTAAGCTGCCTGTCTGCTACATCTTTGTAGGGGGATAGGTCTAGTTCCTGCATGGTCCTTCGATGATGCTTTATAGTCTCAGCAAGTCCCTGGTTAGTTGGCTCTGTTGGTCTTTTTTGTGGAACTGTTCTCACCTCCAGGTCATTTTCTTTCTTCCCACTTTTTCTACAAGACTCCCTACACATTGTCCAATGTTTTTGAGTCTCAACATCTGCTTTGAAGCACTTCTGAGTAGAGTCTCTTAGAGGACAACACTATCAGGCTCCTGCCTGCAAGTTTAGCAGAACAGCGTTCCTAGTGTCAGGGGCTGGCACTCTCCAATAGGGTGGGTCCTCGGTTGGGCCAGGCATTGGTTGGGCATTCGCTCAATCTCTGCTCTATCTTTATCCCCCCACATCCTGTAGACAGGGTAAATTTTGTGGGTGGGTTGGTTTTCCCCTCCCTCTGATAGAAGACTAGTCTAGTTAGAGGGTGTCCTCTTCAGTCTCTGAGGCCTCTGCTACTAGAACTCTCTGCTTGAGAACCCTCTTATCTTCCCAGGAGCCTACCCTGACTTAGATCTCCAGGTTGTCACAGTGAAACCCCCACCCTCAGTTTTCCTTTTTCTATAGGCCTTCTGTCTTCTCTCCCCTGCTCCTCCCAGGTCTGATCTCTACTTTCTTAACTTTCTGCCTCCTCTCCTACCTTGTTCCCTCTCTTCAGCCATTATCTCTGTCTATTCTACCTCACCTTCTCTGTGAGATTTATACATCCTCCCTTGGATCCTCTGTGTTTCCTATCTTCTTTGGGTCTGTGCTTCGCAGTATGCTTATACTGTACTATATGACTAAAATCCACTTATAAGTGAGTACATACCATGTATGTCTTTCTGGGTTTGGATTACCTGACTCAGGATGATCTTTTCTAGTTCTATTCATTTGCCTGCAAATTTCATGATTTCTTTGTTTTTATTAACTGAATAGTATTCCTTTGTGTAAATGTGCCACAGTTTCTTTATACATTTTTGATTTAGGGACATCTAGGTTGTATCCAGATTCTGGCTATTGTGAACGTCACTATGACATAGCTGAGCAAGTGTCTTTGTTGTATGGTGGAACATCTTTTGGGTATGTACCTGGAAGAGGTATAGCTGGGTCTTGAGGTAAAGCAATTCCCAATTTTCTGAGAAAGCAATATACTTATTTCCAAAGTGGTTGTACAATTTTACACTCCACCAGCAATGGAGGAGAGTTCCCCTTTCTCCACATACTTGTCATGATGTGCTGTCCCCTGAGATTTTGATCTTAGCCATTATGACCTGTGTGAGATGGAATCTCAGAGTCATTTTGATTTGCATTTCCCTGATGACTAAGGATGTTCAACATTTCTTTAAGTGATTCTCAGCCATTCCAGATTCCTCTGTTGAGAACTCTCTGTTTAGTTCTGTGCCCTATTTTTTAACTGGGTTATTTTCTTTACTGATGTTTGATTGTTTGAGTTCATTACATATTTTGGATATAAGCCCATTGTCAGATGTAAGACTGGCAAAGATCTTTTCCTAACCTGAAGACAGGTGTTTCATTCTATTGACAATGTTCTTTGCCTTACAGAAGCATTTCAGTTTCAAGAGGTACCATTTATTCATTGTAGCACTTAGAGCCTGAGCTGTTGGTGTTCTGTTGAGGAAGTTATCTCCTGTGCCAATGAGTTCAAAGTCCTTCCCCACTTTCTCTTTTAATAGATTTAGTGTATCTGGAATTATATTGAGGTCTTTGATCAACTTGGTTTTGAGTTTTGTTCAGGGTGATAAATATGGATCTATTTGCATTTTTCTTGATAAATATGGATCTATTTGCATTTTTCTACATCCAGTTAGACCAGGACCATTTGTTGAAGATACTGTCTTTTTCCATTATATGGTTTTGGCTATCTTGTCAAAAATCAAGTGATCATGAGTATGTGGGTTTATTTCTTGTTCTTCAATTCAATTCCATTGATCAACCAGTGAATTTCTATGCCAGCACCATGTAGTTTTTATTACTATTGCTATGTAGTATAGCTTGAAGTCAGGGATGGAAATACCTCCAGAAATTATTTTATCATATAGGATATTTTGAGCTATTCTGCTTTGTTTTGTTTTGATTTGTTTTTTTCCATGTGAAGTTTAAAATTGTTTTTCAAGGTCTGTAAAGAACTGTGTTGGTATTTTGATGGGGATTGCATTGAGTCTGTACAATGCTTTTGATAAGGTGGCTATTTTTACTATGTTCATCCTACCCACCCATCAGCATAGGAGATCTTTCTTTCTTCTGGTATTGTCTTTAATTTCTTTCTTTGGAGACTTCAAGTTACTGTCATACAGGTCTTTCACTTGCTTGTTCAGTGTTACACCAAGATACTTATTTTTTGTGGCTATTTTTCCTAATTTCTTTCTCAGTTCAATTGTCATTTGTGTACAGGAGGGTTACTGATTTTTTTTAATTAGTTTTTTAGTCAGTCACTTTTCTAATGCTGTTTAACAGCTGTAGGAATTTTCTCGTGAAAATTTTCGGGTTGCTTATGTACACTAGCATATCTTCTGCAAATAGCAATACTTTGACTTCTTGCTTCCCAATTTATATCCCCTTGATCTCCTTCAGTTTTCTTATTGCTCTAGGTAGGTCTTCAAGTACTATGTTGAATTGGTATATAGAGAGTGGACAGTCTTCTCCATGATTTTAGCAGAATTGCTTTGAGATTCTCTTCAATGTTCCTTCAGTTTCTATTTTGTGGAATAGTCTGAGTAATGTTGGTATTAGCTCTTCTTTGATTATCTGGAATAACTTTGTGCTAATTAATTTGATGTTAGCAATTGGCTTGCTGTAAATAGCCTTTATTATGTTAAATTATAAGCCTTGTATCCCTGATATCTCCAAAATTTTCATCATAAGTGGATTTTGAGAAAGGCTTTTTCTACAACTAATAAATTAATCACTTGTTTTTTTTTCTTTGAGTTTGTTTATTTATATAGTGGATTACTTTGATGAATTTATGAATGTTGAACCATACCTGCATGCCTGAGATGAATGAAGCTTACTTGATCATGATGGGTGATGTATTTGTATTCTTGGATTTGGTTTTTAAGTATTTTATTGAGTAATTTTTTTGGTTGATGTTCATGAGTGAAGTTCTCTTTCTTTGTTGAGTCTTTGTGTGGTTTAAATATCAGGGTGACTGTGGCTTCATACAATGAGTTTGGCAATGTACCTTCTGTTGCTATTATGTGGAATAGTTTGGGGAATATTTGTATTAGCTCTTCTTTGAATATCTAGTAGAATTCTGTGCTAAAATCATCTAGACCTGGGCTATTTTTGATTGCTAGAATTTGTTGACTGCTTCTATTTCCTTTTGGGCTATAGGACTGTTTGAACTGTTTATTTGATCTTGATTGAGCTTTTGATTGAGCTTTGGTGGGTGAAATTTATCAAGCAAATTAGATTTTTCAATTTTGTTGAATACAGGCTTTTTTAAAATTTTATTTATTTTTATTTTTATTATTAGTTACATTTTATTAACTCTGTATCCCAGCTGTATCCCGCTTCCTCATTCTCTCCCAATTCTACCCTTCCTCCCTCATCTCCTCCCTGCCCCTTTCCAAGTCCACTGATTGGGGAGGACCTCCTCCCCTTTCATCTGATCCTGTTTTATCAGGTATCTTCAGGAATCGCTGCAAAGTCCTCCTCTGTGACCTAGCAGGACTGCTCCTCCCTTGGGAGGTGGGGAGGTCAAAGAGCCTGCCATTGAGATCCTTTCAGAAATAGTCCCTGTTCTCCTTACTAGGAAAACCAATTGGTTACTGAGCTACCATGGCTACATCCAAGCAGAGGCTCTAGCTTATATCCATACATGGTCCTTGGTGGAGTGTCAGTCTCAGAAAGGACCCCTGTGCCCAGATATATTTGGTCCTTGTGGGGCTCCTATCCTTTCCACATCATACTAACTCCCCCTTCTTTCATATGTAGCCCTGCACTCTGTCTAAGATTTGGTTATGAGTCTTAGGAGGAATGGATACAGAAATTGTGGTAATTTTACACAATGGAATACTACTAAACAATCAAAAACGAGGAAATCATGAAATTTGCAGGCAAATGGTGGGATCTAGAAAAGATCATTCTGAGTGAAGTATCCCAGAAAGAGAAAGACACACATGGTATATACTTACTTATATAGACCTATAAGATATGATAAACATAATGAAATCTATACACCTAAAGAAGATAAACAAGAAAGAGGACACGGGGTAAGATGATCAATCCTCACTTAGAAAGACAAATGGGATGTGCATTGGATGTAAGAGAAAACAAGTAACAGGACAAGAGCCTACCACAGAGGACCTCTGAAAGACTCTACCTAGCAGTGTATCAAAGAAATATAGGCTTTTGAAGTAAGACCTAATGATTTTTTTTATTTCTTCTTTGTCTATTGTTATGTCCCACTTTTCATTTCTGATTTTGTTAATTTGGATACTTTCCCTGTGCCTTTTAGTTAGTTTGGCTAAGGGTTTATCTATCTTGTTGGTTTTCTCAAATAATCATCTCTTGGTTTCATTGATTCTTTGTATCATTCTCTTTGTTTCCAATTTATTGACTTCAGCCCACTGTTTGATTATTTCCTGTCATCTGCTTCTCTTTGGTGTGATTGTGTCCTTTTGTCCTAGTGCTTTCAGGGGTCCTGATAAGTTACTCATATGGGATCTCTCCAAATTTATTTATGAAAGCGCTTAGTGCTATGAACTTTCCTCTTAGCACTGCTTTCTTTATGTCCCATATATTTTGGTATGTTGTGCCTTCATTTTCATTGAATACTAGAAAGTCTTTAATTTCTTTCTTTATTTCTTCCCTGACCCAGTGGTCATTGAATTGAGAGTTGTTTGGTTTCCATGAGGTTGTAGACTTTTTGCTGTTTTTGTTGTTACAGAGTACCTTTAATCCATAGTGGTCTGGAAAGGAGCAGGGGCCTATGTCAATCTTCTTATATCTGTTAAAGGTTGCTTTGAGACTGAGTATATATTCAATTTTGGAGAAGGTTCTGGGGTGCTTAGAAGAAGATACATTCTCTTGTGTTTGGGTGTAATGTTCTCTAGATATCTGTTAGGTCCATTTGATTTATGATGTCTGTTAGTTTTATTATTTTCCCATTTAGTTTCTCTCTTGATGATCTGTCCATTGAAGAAAGTGGTGTGATGAAGTCTCCCACTACTAATTTGTGGAGTTTGATGTGTGATTTAAGCTTTAGTATTGTTTCTTTTATGAATGAGGGTTCCCTTGCATTTGGGGCATAGATTTTCAGAATCAAGACATTGTCTTGGTTGATTTTTCCTTTGATGAGTAGGACGTGTCTCTCCCCAACTTTTTTGCTTAATTTTGGTTGAAAGTCAAGTTTATTAGGTACTAGAGAGGTTACTCCAGCTTGCTTTGTGGGTCTGTTTTCTTGGAAAACCTTTTCCAGCCCTTTATTCTACGATAATATCTATCTTTATTGTTGAGGTATGTTTCTTGTATGCAGCAGAAAGGTAGGTTCTTTTTTGTATCCATTCTGCTAATCTATGTCTTTTTATTGGGGAGTTGATGCCATTGATGTTGAGAGATATTAGTGACCATTTGTTGTCACTTCCTGTTATTTTGATGTTGGTGGTGGTGTGAGAGAGAAAGAGATTTCCTTTTTTGGTTTTGCTGATATGGAGTTATTTATTACCTGTGTTTTCATGGGTATAGTCGGCCTCTTTGGGTTGGAGTTTTCCTTCAAGTACCTTCTGTATGGCAGGTTTGTGGATAGATAATGTTTAAATTTGTTTTTGTCATTCTCTATCTTGTTTTCTCCCTCTTTGATTAAAAATTTGGCTGGGAACCAAGGATCATGTATGGATATAACCTAGAACCTCTGCTAGGATGTAGCCCGTGGTAGCTCAGTAACCAATTGGTTTCGCATAGTAAGGGGAACAAGGACTATTTCTAACAGGAACTCAATGGCTGGCTCTTTGACCTCCCCACCTCCTAAGGGAGGAGCAGTCCTGTTAGGCCACAAAGGAGGACTTTGCAGCCAATCCTGAAGATACCTGATAAAACAGGATCAGATGAATGGGAAGGAGGCCCCCCTATCAGTGGACTTGGAAAGGGGCAGGGTGGAGATGAGGGAGGGAGGGTGGGGTTGGGAGGAAATGAGGGAGCGGGATACAGCTGGGATATAGAGTTAATAAAATGTACCGATAAGAAAAAATAAAATAAAATAAAATAAAAATTTGGCTGGGTATAGTAGTTGGGGCTTACATCTGTAGTCTTTTAGTGTCTGTAAGATATCTGTCCAGGCCTTCTCATTTTTAGAGTTTCTGATGGAAAGTCAGGAGTAATTCTGATAGGTTTGCTTTTATATGTGATTTGGCCTTTTTCTATGCAGCTTTTAATATTCTTTCTTTGTTCTGTACATTTAGTGTTTTGATTTCTTTTTTGGTGTGATCTATTTGGTGTTCTGTACGATTCTTGTCTGTTTATAGGCCTGTCTTTCTTTAGGTTGAGGAAGTTTTCTTCTATGGTTTTTTGAAAATATCTTCTTGACCTCAAAGCTGGGAGTCTTCTCCTTCTTCTGTTCTTATTATTCTTAGGTTTGGTCTTCTCATATTGTCACAGATTTCTTAAAAGTCCTGTGTCAGGTGCTTTTTAGATTTAACATTTTCTTTGACTGATGTATCAATTTCTTCAAACGTATCTTCTACTCCTGAGACTCTTTCTAACATCTCTTGTACTATTTTGATGATGCTTTTGTCTGTGGTTCCTGTCCTCTTCCCTAGACTTTCCATTTTCAGGGTTGCCTCAGGTTGTGTTTTATTTATTGCTTCTAGTTCCATTTTTAGGTCTTGTATAGTTTTATTAATTCCCTTCTCCTGTTTGATTGTAGTTTCCTGTATTTCTTTAATGGATTTAATTTTTTCACCTCTTTGATTGCATTTTCCTCTGCTACTTTGAGAGCTTTGCTTTCCTACTTTACGGCCTCTATCATTTTCATAACCTTGGCTTTAAAATCTTTTTCATACATTTCAGGAGTGATAGTATCTCCAGTGCTTGCTGTGCAGGACCACTTCTTTCCAGAGCTGCCATATGACCCTAAGTTTTGTTGTTTATGTTCTTACACTGGCCCCTAGTGATCTGGTTGACTCTGGTGCGAGTCGGCCTCATGAGTCTTCTTCTGGGTTCACTGTCTGTGTCTCAGGTGGGCCAGGCGGATGGGGAGCAGGCAGAAAAATCTCCAAGACAAAAGCTGGTCCAGCACCACACAGCTTTACTACAATCTTTAAATAGTATGTGAGGATTTCATTCACTAAGTATCTGTGTTTACCATGTCCATCCCTTCCTCTGCCCACTGTGATGGCTGCAACATACTCTTCTCAGGAGCCCCCTCATGAATTCATGACCTCTTCTAATTATTTTGTTAAATATGTTGAGGGCTTTTGTGTATGATATGTGATACATCTTTTATTGAGTCGAGTTGGAGTTGTTGAAGGCTTGACCACTGACCACTAGGAACTTGGATCTTGCCCTCCCTAAAAAGAATTTAAAAACAAAACAAAAATCATACATATTAAACAAAAGAAGAACCTAGTTCTTGGGTACAAGAGATTTGACATCAGAGTTAAGAAACACTGGTTGCTCTTCAGGGAGATCAGAGTTCAATCCCAGCACCCCCGATGCAGCAAATAATTAACTATAACTTCAGTTCCAAGGAATTCAATGCCAGAGGAGGTTCTGGCCTTCAAGGACACTTGTTTGCACATGGTACACTGACATTCATGCAAACAAAACACCCTATACGTATAAAATAAAAGGACGAAAATAAAAATGAAAACAACCTGGTTCTCTCTGTGTCAGCATCCATTGACTATCTTATCTCTTTAAGGCTGGGAGCTTGTAGAAATTTTCATCTACTGTTGTTGGCAAGTTGTCTGCTATGGAAGCTGCCATACTGCTGGATTTTCATAGGCCAATTCATCTTGTGTCCAGAAGATGTTATCAGTCAACAGTCTTTCTGGTCCTCAGACTTTTAGAGTCTTTCTGTCTCATCTTCCACTATTCCCTGAGCCAAAGATGTAAGCATTGTGTTATAGAAGTCTCATTTGAGGCTGGGGTCTCCAAAGTCACATAATCTCTACATTTTAACAGTTATGGATCCAACAGCCTTCCCCTACTGTAATGCCTACATTCTGATTTTAAAATAGCAGTAGCCATTGCTACACTTATTTGATGAAAGAAAAATGTACATTGAGTTTTAATTAGTATACAAATTTAATCAATTTCATTGTGAAATTTTCCTAAAGATATCAATGTAATTTGCTCATGTCTGCCCCTGCTATTCTCCAGCATACTTACTCCTCTCTTCCCTTGTCTTCGTTCTTACTTGAATAGTCTTTGTTGTGTTTTCATAAAATAGAAAATTAAACAAACATACACATATGTAGAGTACATACATATGTGTATGTTTTTAGATAGATGATAGATAGATAGATACATAAGTGATTGATTGATAGGGAGATGATCAATTTAAGTCTGAGTTTTTCAATATGAGAGAAAATAAGAGATTCCTCCAACAATTAATCTCTTGCTTTTGTATTTTGTTTTAACTCAGACAAAAAAATATGCAGAAAATATTTTCTTCTTTCTGTGTAGTAATACTGTAAGTAAATTTATAAATTAAGTCCAGCTTAACCAATTCGTTATGCTATGTTAAGATTCTGTGCACATTTTTGAGTAACTCAGAAATGAGCAGTTCATGGAAGGAGAAGAGCAGGGGGAGTCATTGCCAAAGAAGATGTAAAAACCACTGGAGGTTTAAGAATAGGCTTGTTTTCCAGAACCCTTCCTGACTTCGAGCACAGCATGCTAAGCTGTTGATTGCAGGTTCTGTGAATGACAGTGGGTACCACAGGGAAGCAAACAAGGTGGATTTTAAGCAGCACTAGGAAAACAACTTTGTTAGGCAACAGGGCCATGCAACAGTTAAAGAAAACATGCAAGCCAAGCTTGTCTATTTTGCTCTACAAGTCAGGGTTTCAGGTCCTGATCCCATGGATAAGAAACACCAATGTGATACTGAGCTGCATAAATTGTAGGGGAAGCATCAAAGCATGATAGGAGAGTGAGGATATCCCCATCACCGTGATACTGTGATTTAAACTCATGTGCATTCAGAAAAAGGAAAAAAAAAACACTTGAATATGTGGTACAAATATTAAGTACAAAATATCAATTATATCAGGAAAATAAAAGCTGCTAATATGGCTCACACATCGGAGCAATGCAACTGATAATTGACAGAATTAGGCAGATGATTTCATAACAATGCTCATGTATAAAGCTTCTGCAGTATAGACTGTCAAAGCAGATGCTGAGCCTGATGGCCAACTGATGGGCAGAGTAAATGGAATTTTATGTAAGAAGTGGGAAATAGTAAGAGCTGGAGGGGACAGGAACTCCACAAGGAGAGCAACAGAACAAGATAATTTGAACACAGGGAACATCCCAGAAAATCATACTCCAACCAAGGACTATTCGTGGAGATGACCTGGAACCCCTGCACAGGTGTAGCCCATGGCAGTTCAGTGTCCAAGTGGGTTACATAGTAATGGGAGGAGGGACGGCCTCTGACATAATCTGATTGGCCTGCTCGTTGATCACTTCCCCCTGAGGGGGGAGCAGCCTTACCAGGCCACAGTAGAGGACAATGCAGCCACTTTTGATGAGAACTGATAGACTAAGATCAGAAAGAAGAGGAGAACGTCCCCTATCAGTGGACTTGGAGAGTGACATGCATGCAGAAAGGGGAGGGAGGGTGGGATCGGGAGGGGAGGAGGGAGGGGCTTATGGGGGGATACAAAATGAATAAAGTGTAATTAATAAAAAATTAAAAAAAAATTCTTCTCAACAGAATCTTATTGTGAAAATAATTTAAAGTTACTTCCTTTCGAAAGTAGTTGTAGAATTATCTTCAGAGATAACCATTGGGCGTTTTATTGGAAGAAAGGTAATAAAAATAGGAGAAAAAAAAAAGCAACAGAAAATAGCAAAAAGTACAAACTGAAATGACCCCAGCCTGGATCATCATGAGTCAGATGACATCAGCCAATTCCCAGTTTCTGTAGAACCAGTGAGGTGGATAGCTCACATGCAGTCAGAGTGGCAACCAGGTAGCAACAATGATGAGCACTAACTTGCATTTTTGCTGCCTAGACAAGTGAAGACTGACACTGCATTTATTCCACATACTCTCATATTTCTCCCAGGAAAAGATGCGCATCAGCCCCGCCACGCTCATTTCCTTCATAAAACAATTATGACGTGTGTGCAGCATGTGGAACTAAACTTTCAGAGTCCATCAAACGCTATTGGGAGGCAGTTATAACTATTGGTTGTGGACTACTTATTTGGTGCTTTCTCTCTTGGAATGGT
Source organism: Psammomys obesus (assembly GCF_907164565.1). Classification (NCBI taxonomy): domain Eukaryota; kingdom Metazoa; phylum Chordata; class Mammalia; order Rodentia; family Muridae; genus Psammomys; species Psammomys obesus. The sequence goes on along the minus strand of NW_026585698.1, from coordinate 12,121,443 downwards.
GTGGCTTCCAGGGAGGTAATACAGCCTACAACATTGAAAATACACACCGTGGGCCTACCCGCAGAGATTGGCAAGAATGATGGCCCCGACTGCAATAAGTTCAGGGAATGTGGAAAGGATAATTAGGAGCAGGGTTTCCACTGGAGTGTGGTACTCACCCAAGCATATAAAAGAATGACAGAACAGAGGACCCCATGCCATACTCCCTTTCCTGTTCTCCCTTTTCTTCTTTTTAACCATTTTATACTGAAGGCTGAGGATTGGGAATTATAAGTCAAGGGTTCACTTGCTCCTTAAAGAAGATGTCTGTGGAATTTTCCATTACAGGGTATATTTTTTTGTATTTTATTTTTGATCAATAAAGTGCCGCCACTCTGACAGCAGATTGATAAAGCTGTATCATGCATTCCATTCTTGGTGTCCACGTTGGTGCCACAGGGTATGACACCTTGAAGGATCAAGAACTACTCTTAGTGTCACTAGGAATGAAGATGAGAGTGGGATTTCAGAGTTTCCCTCCTGATCCGAGCTCAGAAGAGGCTTTGTCCACTACACATTTCCACCAAAAGGCTTTGTTCATGACTCCAATAAAGGCTTAAAATCTGTGTGCTTCCCTGATTATCATGTGGGAAGTTTAAGACTAAGAGTTAAATGTTCTTTTATTTCAAAGGTGTGTGTGTGTGTGTGTGTGTGTGTGTGTGCACGTGTGTGTCATAAAGCTGATTAATAAGGTACAAAATTACATCAACCAAGGACCATGCATGTAGACAACCCCAAAAGCCCCTGGTCAGATATTGCTCATGGCAGCTCAGTGTCCAACTGGGTTCCCTAGTAAGGGGAACAGGGACTGTCTCTGACATGAACTCAGTGGCGGGCCCTTTGATCACCTCCCCTGAGGAGGGAGCAGCCTTACTGGGCCACAGAAGACATTGCGGCCAGTACTGATGAGACCTGATAATCTAGAGTCAGATGGAAGGGGAGGAGGACCTCCCATATCAGTGGACTTGGAGAGGGGAATGGGAGGAGATGAGGGAAGGTGGGATTGGGAGGGGATTAGGGAGGGGGCTGCAGCTGGGATACAAAGTGAATAAACTATATTTAATATAAAAATTAAAATTTAATTAAAATATCACATCACAAGTGAATAAAAAAGAAAGCATAACAGCTGAAGATGTAGCGTAGAACTGCAATGACTGTCTGTCACAGGGAAGAATGTGGGTTTGGTCCCAGAATAACAAGAAAGCAGAAAGCAAACCATGCTAAATAAGACAGAGGAGAGGATCCCATTCCATACTCCTTTTCCTGTTCTCCTTGGTCTTCTTTTTAACCATTTTATGCTGAAGCCTGAAGAGAGAGAATTATAAGTCAAGAGTCTACTTGCTCCTTGAAGATGCCTCTGTAGGGAAATCTAGAAGTGAGTACAACTTAGGATATGATGGTGTGGAAAAACCATGGATGACACAAAAATAAGTCAGATCCAAATAGGAAGAGCTGGAACAAGATGGGATTATGAGAGTAACAATGGATATAAAGGTTTATCATATCTGTTCAAAATTGGTTTCTAAAAAAATCTAAAAGGAGAAATGTGAAATGCTTATTTTTAATTATTATATATTTTTAAATATAAAAATCTATAATGTATGTTTATATGAGGTGGTGGTGGTGCGGGTCCATCACTGAAATCAGAAGCTTGCTAACTAGCTCTGCTAGCTAGCATGAGAGCTCCAGGGATCCCATTTTATCCTTCTACCTCACCCTGTCTTTTGTGTGAGCACTGGCCCTCAGACTCAGGTCCTCACAATTAGGCACTTTACCAAAGGTTTCTATTTATTATTTTTATGGAATTTTAATTTTTAGCTCACGTATAAGAGTGACAAAAATCTTTATTATCTAACTTTATGTTATACACTGACATTATAACTTTTCTACTTCTTGATCAACCTTTGCTGTTTTTGGCTTCGTATTTCCCCTCCGCCACTACATGAAATTGTGTAGTGGCTCATGAGACTTTGTTCCTGTTTGTCATTTATCTCTCTCATTGGAAGTGAAATGAGTACCGTGTCTTTAAACATGTCACTTGTATTTTTAAGTGACACACATTATTTATGAACAATAATAATAATGTATAGCTTTCATCAAGCACTTATTTTGTTTAAAAATATTTTCCAGTTTTTTATTATCATCTCATTTGCTGAATGCACTACTTGAGCACAAATATCTAACTTTAACTTATCAAAATTTAAATATCTAACTTTAAATTATCAAAATCAAAATTACATTACTTTGTCTTTCAGCATTCTGACTTTTTGTTTAAATTTTTTTTATATTTAAAACTTGTATTTAAATTTATGAGTCATTTGGGTAACGTTTAGCATAAACTATGAAATAGGAGTCCAATTTCATGGGTTTTTCATGTAGATACACAGTTTTCCCAAATGTTAAAGAACATTTCTTTCTTTTTTTTTTTTTTTTTTTTTGCCCCACTGAATCACATTATCATGCTCAAAAATCAGTTGGCTGTAGATACAAAGCTGGTTTGTGTTCTGACCTTCCTTCCACTGATGATGCTCCTTAGTGTGAGTGGGTGTCTCAGTGGCCATGGCAGTGAGACAGTGTTTCCAAGGTTTCCAGATTGAGTGGTGGATGGAGATGTGGAGGGAGATAAAAGAAGCAACACGTTTCAAAGCCAGCTCTCCTTGCCATGCCTCACCTTGATTTTTTCTTTCTTTTAGTTTGCCTGATGAAATGAACTCATCATCAGTAGTAGCAGCCTTTGTTTAACTCTAAGGTTCTGAGAAGCTGGGGGCCTGAATCCCTGGTCTCAGAAATTCCTAAAACAGGTGTGCTTTCTGAAGCCCCTTACTGACTATTTCGTAAATGCTAGTCTTCCTTGTTTAATGTTTAGAGTATAGATACAGGTGTCTCGCTCTTTCCTATTGTGTTGAGAGTGAATACATATTCTTAGGGGAAACTGCTTAAGATTGGTATTCAAATGTGGTTTTAAAACTCAATTTTATTTTTCTTGTATTGCAAAGAACAATATTGTTAAACAATAAACAGTATTGTTTAAGAACAAATTTTGTAATTCCCAAATATTGTAATTAGTATTTTCATCATCTAAAGTAAACAAAATGAGAGAGTCACAAGGGTCATTCAAAATAAATAACCAGCCAATCTCCATCACAAATTCTTTCATGTTTTATTTCTATTTATTCACACAAGCTAGTGAATAACATGTTTTTAAAACAACATTTTTACTGAAAAGCTATTGTGCATAAACTGCAAACCATATGAAAATACAAAACATTGCCTCTACAGATCTCTTACTTAGAAGTATATTTTTTTTTCCCACCAAATACAATGGCTAATACCTAACAATGCAGAAGTACTCATGAATCAAGGGGAGAGAGCAAACATGACAGCATTCATAGCCAGGGCGTTAGCAAAGACTGCACAGTATAGAGGGGAGCTGGGATTTCATCTGAGTGCTGAAGAAGTATTATTTCAAACACCCAAAGACACCATTAACGACAGAAAATTGTCTTGGGTCAAGGTGATAAATCTTGTCAGAGATCAAGCGGCTTTGCCTTTGTAAGTGTGTCTCTGAACTCTGCTACACAATAGCTTGCTAATAACACTGTCTAAATTGCCATTCCTTAGGTTTGGATAATTTGCTACTCTTCTGTAAGTATTATACCTTATCTTTTGTCAAAATGCCTCTTGGACAACTTTATGATTCCGAATAAGAGTATGTGTATACATATATACATGTAAATATACACATATGTATATTTATATGTGTATTAACATCTTCCCATGAACATCTGTTTCTGAAGGAGAATCTGAATGCTTTACATGCAATCAGTATGTTAGAAAACAATTTTGCATTCTAAAATTGCTGCAAAGAAATACCTACAATAATAAATGGAAATTGCTACATCCAGGGAGAACAGTTACGAGGTTAACTGTTTTGTGAGGAGAAACATGTAACAAAAATTACAAATCATAACCAACAGCATGCAGAAAGGCCTACAAGTTTAAGCTCAACTGATTGCTTGTAGCATTAAGAGATGGACACAAAATATGCTTTACCTCCGTGAAGGAAATCATAAAATAGTATTTTGATACATTTCAGCCATTCTATGCCCTCAGCTGCCACATTGGTGTGATTGTTAACATAATAGTGGGGAATGAAGTAAAATAAGCAGTGAGCTGCCTCAGTGGTGTAACATAAAAGACAAAGCCAATAATCTCTCCCTAATCTATAATAATACAACACAGAGTTAATTTAGAACTGAAAACAATGCTCTGTAGAGCTGCACGCAGCATCTGGCTACCATCTCGTATCTCTGTTTAATCTCTGGCGGTCCCAGTAAACACTGCATTTGATATTGAATCATTATTAACAAGCCGATTCTTCTACAAGAACTGACAGGTCTGTTTCCAGAACCAGGCTACTGAAATTGGGGATTCTGGAATTAAGAAAAGGCAGAAAAAAAAATGACCTAGAGCTTTTGTTCCAGGAGTAAGACCAACACAAAAATGAAACCCAAACCCGGGGGAAACACAGGGGCAGGGCATGGCATTTGTAAAGTGCTAATAGCCACCTGCGGTGTCATACCTTAACTTCTTAGAGAAAGAATAAAGAGCAATTGTCTTATAGAGTACAGTGTTGCTTGGATCTCTCCGCAAATAAACAAAGAAAGGGCAACATATCAAGTCTGCAATTATCCAGAGACTTTCTCTTCCACGCTAAGTCTGGAAGAGGTACTGCAGCAGAGGAAAACCCCTGCCATGGACTTGTATGTTTTCTATAACTATGATGGACCAGAACACATGCATTCCCCAGAAAGAGGATCCATGAGCCTCCCTAAAGACATCTCAGAGAAATCCCTGAAGATGTGGGTCATCTACTCCTTTTCAGTCTTGGTTTCGTTAACCTTCCTGGATGGGGAAAATTGTTCACTTTGTATGATCAACTTGCACTTTAAAAAAAGTGAGTCAAATTATTTCTATGCGAACTATATTGCACTTAGGTGGAGTGGCCAGTTATTTGTTTTTTATGTATAGTCTCACAAGATTTACAGTACAGTGTGATTGTGTGAAAGCTACAGAGTAGTCTAAGGTGTTAATTCTAGCACAAAATCAGGAAATAATACTAGATATCTTACTATGCATTTTGACTATTTGCTTCTATTGCACGGATACTCACTTTTCTCCATTTCCGTTCTTAAATTCCTTAAGTTTCCATTCTAACCCTGACCTTCTCTGTTCTGGATGTCTCACATGCTTCAGTCCCTCAAGCTGCACATTGCTATCCATTTCTAATCCACAGCAGGATAACAGGGGCACTGGAGACACTGTGTATGCCAGAGAGAAAGAATATATATATAAAAGACGGTGGTGGGAAAGACTTGCACAAGTCAGAGATGGTTATATAAACAGAATATATGAGATCTTATCTTACTAATAATCTGTGTGAATCAACTATAAAAAAGAAGGAAAACAATATACACATTTCAGGGCTTGGAGGAAACAGTAGTAGGGTTTTTTTTTTCATTTCTTTTTTTATAATGTATTCACTTTGTATCATGGCTGTAGCCTCTCTCCATCATCTCTTCCCAGTCCCACCCTCCCTTATTCTACCTTTGAATGTCTTTCCCTTAGTCCACTGATAGGGAAGACCCTCCTCCACTACTATCTGGCCCTAGCCTATCAGGTCTCATCAGGACTGCCTGGATTCTCTATCTCTGCAGTATAATTAGGCCATCTCTCTAGTAGAAGGTGAACAAAAAGCTGGCCACTGAGTTCATCTCAGAGACAGCCCCTGGTCCCCTTGCTAGAGACCCCACATGGAGACTGAGCTGCAAGCTTCTTGAAACACAGATATTCACATTTTTACTCATTTACCACAGGGAACCACACTACTTTGAGAGCTGAGCAGTCAACTTATAAAGCAAAGGAAAACCTCCCATGACTGGCATGAAGGGTGTGAACTTCCTTCTTTTCTGTGGGAGTCTGTAATGCAGGGTCTTTTCAGGGTGAGAAGTCTTACCACCCACAGGATTGGGGAAGACAGGCTATTTCCTCATCTTATACAGAAAGTAAATAATTAATGGGCCATACCTTGATATGCAGTAAGGGTGGACAAAGGAAGATTCTAACTAAGAAAGATTGTTAGTCGGCGTAAATTGCTTCTCCTAAAATAATCCATATATGTGTGGTTAAGGAACCTGTTTAAAGTGTATTTTGGAAGAACTGTTTTAAAATGAAGATTTGAAAGAATGAGTCATAGACTGTTATAAACATTAACTTGGCACTCTCTTCCCTTTTGCAAATGTCCCTTTTATGCAACGTAGTAATATTTCTGATATCTAACTGCCAGAAATTGAGATGGAACTGCAGAGTGGAAGGAGAAAAATCAATTTCAGTATTCTATCCTCTGATTTTCACATAAGCATGAGAAAACACTTACCTACATACACACTACATAAATCATAAAATGTTTATGAACAAGTATATTTGAATAAATATATATAAATTATGTTTGTATGAATATGTATCTACATTACGTATGTGCACATTATGTTATTGTGAATGAAAGAATGAATTATGATATAGGCTAAAAAAGTACTGAGTGCATTAGTGCGTGCCTCTTTTAACATTTTTGTTCATCATGGGATGAGATTGCTAAGGATAAGGATGGTATAAACTTTAACATTCTCTATTGGATTCAGGCCCTGCACTGCACACTGAGGTGACAAGAGTGGAAATCAGGAGAGTCAACTTGGCTCTCCTTGCTCAGTTAAGACCAAAAACGGAAACTGCCTTTTCTACCATAGAGTGAATGCTCATGTTCTAAAACGAGAGACATATCTCTCTGCTTGCTCCATGATCCCCCCTTGGGTTCTCATTTCGCCTACAGTGCATCCTGTGACTCCCTCTTCGGGTTGCTGATTCTTACTCTTAAGGAAACAGTTAACACAGTAAGTACCTTGGTGTTTGATGCACTAAGCAAGCATAGGCTACTACCTGGGATGTGTGGATATACTGCTGCTGGAGTTAGGAACCACTTCAGGGACCAGGAAGTACTAACAAGAGGGAAGTGCTCCCACAATTTGGTCTCTAGTTCCACACAGCAATTTCTGGAAGTGCTTCAAGTCCTCGTGTTTCTATGAGAAGTGTAAAGATTTCGATGAGTTAGCACAACCAGCATAACAGCTGCCGTGGTATTCCAAAGCTCTGTTATGCTTGAGAGCGCATAGGCATGTGTGGACATATTCACATACAGACACAAAACGCTGTACGGCTAGTTGGAAAATACTGAGGACGAAAGTCGGAAAGCATAAATTGTAGGAATTGTTAGCCACCTTAGGTAAACCTGAGAAAATGATTTCGTTTTCAATCTTATAACTCAATATAAAAGAGCTTACACCCTAGTGTAAGAAAGTAAGCTAAATCCTAAATGGACTTAAGTATTGCCATAGAAAGTAAACGATGAAGTAGAAGCTTATAAAGCATGGTTATCTACTTTGGAATATTATCATTCTAAGCTTTAATATGTGAGTTTTCTTCTCATTTAGGATATGCAAAAGCCAGACTTGTGACTACTTTTGCACATTTCATTAATTATTTGTGAACAAAAAAAATAAAATGTTAATATTACTCAGCATAATATATAGTAGATATTTATGAGACTGGGAAGATATTCAAATCAAACCCTGGAAATTTCAGGATCAAGGCTGAAATAGCTGAAATACAATTTTCTTCACCGTTACACAATTCATCACATGGCAGGTTATATTAGATGCCAAAAATCTAAAGTCCAGTAGCCTAGGAGGCACTGAATGTTACACTAATTGACTCATAACTCAAACTAAAGACACATGACTTTCCCCCAGTCTTGACTCACTTGCCTTCCTATTCTCCTCACAATGTTTTTCAGATGAGATATTTTACTTAAATAGAATCCAATACTGTAATCTATTATGTACCACAAAACAATCTGTCACATGGTGCCACATCTCTCAGATTTGAGAAAGCTAAATTTCAAAGAGCTTCCTTCATATTTTTTTTCTGGAAGCTTTGTTTTAGGATTTAAACATTGATCTGCAATTACCTTTAAGCTCTTCCAGCAGGCCAGACAGATCAAAGTTCCTATTTGCATGTAACTATTCGAGCATTAGCTCAACACTTGTTGAAAACACTGTCAATCATGACCAAACTGTATTTAGAAATTTGCTGCAACTAAAAATACACCAGAAGTTACAAAGTAATTCTCTGATGGGTTCTGTCTACTCTATCTTCTTCCCATTTTTATACATTCTGTTTTTCTGTGAGTTTCTTTCCTTTAAATTTTTTATTCAATTAAATTGTAATTAAATTACTTTCCCCTCATTGTCCTCTCTCCAACTCTTCCCACAACCCTCTGAATAGTTCTATATGCGAATATTTGTTAATCAGGTTGTACAGAATGTATTAGTATCCATCATTTATATTAGAATGAATAACTGAAGATAAAATACCCTAATATAGGGGCTGGGGAAGCCTACAGTCTACATCATAAACTGTCCTGGAAGGAACTAGGAAAAGCTGGAAATTGTATGGAACAATCAAAATAAATATAATGACCTCCAAGCAAGAAAGCTCAAATCCCATGCAGGAAAGGCAGGCCGTGTGAACTCTATAGCAGCCACTACTAGGTTCTAACCAACCTCATCTGGAATAGCAAAACTGAGCTTAGCTCAGTTCAACTCAACACAGGGCAGAAGATCCACAGTGTTCTCAAGAGAATGACCTTCATTCTACTGCAGCAGAAGATGGTGAAAACTATACAAAGTGGATTAAAAAAAAAAAAAACCTAAGTAAAATTAACTTAAAATTTAACACTACAGGAAACTTGAGTGACATATGAGTGAATTTCATGATAATGAAATATAAATATGTAAATAAAGCGTGATGATGGAAGTGCGAAATGGAAACAGTCCCCGACAGCTCTCTGAGGAGAAGCCCAGATACCACAGCCTGGAAGATGAATAGCACTGAGATAACAGAATGAGTGAGGAAGGGTAGATTCTATACGTTTTGGCATAAATGTAATCACAGTATTATGATGGACTTTCCTAAGAAAAAAATTATGATAAAACCCAAAAATTAAATTTGCAATGCAACTCAAAACTGAGGGTAAGATATATAATATATAGAGAAACAATCTTCAGTGTAATATATTTCATTGAAGACCTGAGATGAAATATAAAGATTTAGCTCACCTACTTAAAAAAACAAAAAACAATAAACATCTTTTATTGGCTTACAGAGAGGAATCCAAGTCCAACCTTTAAAAATATATATAACCTACAATTTACTTACAAATAAAATGAACAAAAAGAAATGAATTGACAAATAATGCACTGAAAATACAAACAAAAATATGTTCAGGATGTTATGGATGCCTGGCATTGTAGAAATTACAACAAAGAATAAGTAAAACAAAGTAGGTAGCAATTACACAGCAGGAGTAACACTGTCAAAAAGTTAAACAATTATACCAGGTCAAAGGAAAAACTGCCAGGAATGCAATAATTGTGTTCACCTTTACACAGCCCTCTTGCTGTGAAAAACACAAGAAGACACAGAAAACACAGTGCAATGAATGGGATAGTTTGTGAAGACCGTTTATTATATACTTGACTCGAAAATTAGAGACAGTCTACAAAAATTATCATGAGCCATGTATTTAAACAGAGAAAAACATAATAAGTAAATCTGCTCTTTCGTGGAAAAAAAAATGTTTTTTTTTTGTTTTTTTTTTTTTTTTTTTTTTTTTTTTTTTTTTTTTTTTTTTTTTTTGTTAAAGGGGAAGAAAGAACACAAATACTCCCAAAAGGCAATATGTGTATAATGGAACCCTCAAGAGAACCATTCAAAACTTAAAAGGAGAAAGGGAGTGAGCTTGATATAGCTGACGGCTTTCTGAGGAAGTTATGAGCAAATGAAATTAATTCAGTTAACTGAGCTTGCCTGCTGTCTCTACTATAGCAGTGCTTGGATATGCTGCAGTGTCCTGCATTGCCAGAGAGAATCTCATCATCCGTTTAGAAAACAAACACACCTAAACTTTGCAAGCCACAGCAGCAGTGAAAACAAGCAAGGTCCATTCATGAGGCTGCACAGTGGATTCAGGAGCCACCCCATATCCTAATCTGAAATAGGTCATTAATGTGGCCATATTAAGAATTTTGAGACAAAGATAATATGATGACCTTTGGTGAGTCCTATCATTCTCCCAAGTGCTCTTCTTGGAGGCAATCCTAAGAGACTTCCTGGCATGTAGACCAGGAGGGCGATGAGTATAGCCAGAGGGATGAGGCAACAAGCCAAGAAATGGTGACAGCTGCCAGAGCCTGGAAAGATCAAAGGAGGATAAAATCCTAGAGCTCCTGAAGGAGGTGGGGCTCTGAGCCACTGTGACCTGTGGCTCAGTCTCTGGCCTGTGCGTGACCTCTATTGATGTATGTCAGCAGTTATGTGTTACAGTGCCCACAGACCACAATCGCTATCTTTAACGGTACTAAGAACGTCAAGATATAGGCAAAAAAAGCTAGAAGTCGGTAGCGATACAAAGACCTCAAGCAATACATTAAAAACAATAATTAATTCAGGAGTAAAGCTGAAATTTACTCTAAAGATTTATGAATGGCCAAATATTATAAAAATCCACTCATTTTTGATATTTATAAGACAATCCTGTAGCAGTCATTATGTGTATTTTTTTTTCCTTAAGAAATAAAATTTACTATTTCTGTAGTTTCTAAGGTGGTAATCTACATAATATATAAATGACTAGGGATATAAACTTGGTACATAGATGTTAATGAAAAAAATCACTATTGTAGTTAAACTGAAGTCTACGGTAAAGTAAAACAAAGCCAAAACCTCCTCTCTGCTTTTGCATAACATCCCATTCAATCTGACAGGGTAAACAAGGAACACAAGGAATGAATAGAAAGAGATCAAATAGTGTTCTTTGTGATTTATGTGATGATTTATTTTGAAATAAGAATATAGTAAACATTTCAAATTAAAACAACAAGAGAGCATCAAATTGTGAGTTAATAGGAAAACTTCTTCAATAAAAATCACAAATAAATGATGTAGTGGAAAGGGTAGCATCACCTAATAATGAAGCCAAAAATGTTATTGAAAAGAAAAGGTAAAAAACTGCCATCTAGCAAGTATCAAGTGAAGAAACATAACTCTGTAGAGATCTGTGGGAAGTCTCCTGCTGACTGAGTGGGGGTGGCAGGCTGTCAACCAAAGCATTTTATCACAGTTCTGCTTGGAAATTTGGAAGATACGTCTGGAGCCAACGGCATAGCTAGCAAAAACATAGATAGATAGATAGATAGATAGATAGATAGATAGATAGATAGATAGATAGATAGATAGATAAATATAAAAAATAGAAGTTGTCTCTAACTGACTATCAGCTTGCTATCACAAGACACAGAAATAAAACTTTACCTCTGAGAAAGTTAAAAATACAAGGCACAGCCGGGCCCGGTGGCACAAGCCTTCACTCTCAACACTCAAGGGGCAGAGGCAGGCTGATCTCTGTGAGTTCTAGGCCACCTTGTTCTACAAAGTGAGTGAGTCTAGGACAGTCAGGGATACACAGAGAAACCATGTCTCAGAAAACCAAAAAGGAAAGAAGAAAAAGCACAGAAACTGCGAGTGTGTAATAAAAATTAGAATCTGTTACCAAAACAGTAAAGCAGAGACCCAGAATCCACGAGTGATATAACGATGAAGATGGGAGTGAAGGAAATGTTCCGTCATGATCTGCTTTCCATCTGACAGATTTTAAACACTTAAAGTTCTCTCCCATCCGTTTCTTTCAATGATGCAGACTTCCAAATAACAAACTAATTGGAAATACTGTTGAAAAGATGGGAAAACAGTCAACTAGCAGTGATATTTAAGCACACATTCATCCCCTTACAGGAAATTGGGGAAAAAGGAAATTTGAAGGTGATTAGAATATGGAATACCTTAAGTTCACATTACGGGAAGAGCACATATCTTAATGGTAAAAGAAGATGGATAGAGGTAAAAATGGCTCCAAATTAAATATGAATGAAGCTGTCAAAATAAGGGAGCAAACCTTAAAGGTGCAATCAAGTCTACCAGGATGTCTAAGTTTAAGAAAATACATAGAAATGGCAAATATAGAAACACCAGTGCCATGAGTTTTTCTCTTTCCTTCAATGTTTATTTAATGAGGCAAAGACGTGTTTAAGTTGCTAAGTTGGTGCATGAACACCTTAATTTTCTTGCAACTTGTTTGATGCATCCCTGAAGAATCACCTAAATTACAATGAGCAAACATTATAAAGCATACCCAAAGAAAAATAACAGCTCTATTGCCAAAAAATGAACAGTGAACTAGTTCAAGCTGGAATGCCTATGTATTTTCTGTGATATACTGGAAAGTCACCCCACTTTCCTGGATTTGAAATGCTTCATATTTACCATTGAAGAATATGTGATAATTGTATCCTAAATTCTACATTGTATAATTCTGTATTGTATATTTATAAGCATAAAAATTTGTAAGCACTGGCTAAAATGTTCAAATTATTTTTCTTAGCATATAATAATTATTATTATAACAATAATAATCTATTTTAATTTGGGCAATTGTGGTAAGAAACCCCAATACTCATTTTTCTCTTTCCCTCCATATTCCTATCATGTAATTACATGATAAGAAACCAAGAAGATGCCAAAAAATCAGTGCAGGAGCCACAGGTGTGCCTTTGTATTTTAGACCAAGGATACCTCTCTACACCTAAGCAGCTTCCCAACTCCTCCCTCACCTTAATGAGGACTTGGGGAAAGTTTCTCTTTGGGAAAAAAAAGTACCTGCAGAAGACTTCAGCCAGAGCAGCATTAGATAGAGCTGGAGTTGATGATAAGGAACATACTAAAAAAATAAGTTTACTCGAAATACTCATCATATACAATATTTCAAAGACCAACAAAGCTTCACTCTAGAACTAGAATATTCCAGCCAGCCCTCACTAGGATCAATAGCTTAGGTGCTCTGCATCCAATGGAGAACCATCACCCCTCAATGCCATTCCCAACCGACTTTGCCATTTCTTAGAGAAGAAATAACGAAGAATACTAGATACTTGAGAAAAACAAAAAGATGGATATAAGAAATTGGAAAAGAATCACATTATTGCAAAGAGAGGAAAAGAAGAAGTCAGCCTAAAGAAAACAGCCAGGCCAAGAGCAAAGAGTATATTAAATCACAGTAACAAATCTTCTCTCACATAAACAAAAAGATTAATATTCTAAGGTAAGAATAAGAAGCTACAAAAGGCTCATTTGGGGAAACACCTTTCAAAGTACTTTGTTTTTCAAAAGTACTAACAGAAAATAAGTTGCAAAACTAAAGGAAAATATCTCAAAATCCAAGCTACCTCCAAAAGGGATGAGGAGGATCCTGCAGTGAGGAGGAGATTTCAGAGTCAGTATGAACTGTCCATGGTTCTGCAGCTGCATAGCACTCCTGGTGGGTGAGCAGGCAAGTTCTTCTGGGCCAAACTTCCAGGAATGAGACTGACCATGTGCTTGATATACACCTGGCTACACCTTATCTCTTGGCTCCTGGGTGTGTTTGCCCAGTGTATCACTTACTTAGCTTTCATTACCATATTCAGAGGCACACAAGAAGCAGTCTGTTAGCCAGCCCTTTAAAGTAATCAAACGACTCGAGTGGAGAGAAAACTAAAACACACCTTGTAACTGAAATACGATGAGAGACGGAAGAAGCCACAAAAAAATCATCAAAAAAAATTGTAAAAGTTTTAGAGTTTAAGAAACAAAACAAGTATAAAATCTTTAAAGGTGACAGTGATGGTTCTCAGAGCTATTACAGTGACAATGTTAAATGAAATTTTTCTAGAAACACTAGAAAAATTACGGTTTTCGGGAAAAAGGACAACAGTCAGAATATAGTTAGAAGATATGAGCACCTATTAGACAGTAAGTAAAACACCATAGAGAAAATCTTTCCCCAAGATCTCTACATCATTATTGTTGATTCTGTTTTTGTTTTATTTTTTGAGACAGTTTTCTTTTTCTATGCAGCCTCGTGTCCTGGAAAACTTTGTAGCCCAGACTGGTCTGTAATTCAGGCATCTCCTGCTTCTCCCTCTGGGGTGCTGTGATAAAAGTGTGTGCCACCATGCCCTACCAGTCATAATTTTTAAAGCAAACAATCAAACAAACAATAAACATTCATTTAAACTTGAGATAATGGTCAAACTGTTAGTGTGTGTCAAAAAACATGTGGTAGAGAATCTGAAGGGTATGTGTCATAATCTGTGTTCTTCACTGGAACAGAATTTTTTCAGATAATGTCTAACCATGAAAAGAAAAAAAAAATTCCAGGAAGTGAGTGTGGGAGACACATTCATTTCTAGTGTGTTTTATAAATCTCACAGTACAATAATATTCAGACCTAAGTGTTCTACCTGATAAAATAGAACCATCTTTAAAGAAAGTGAGAAAACAATTAAAAACTAAACAAGAGAGTGGAGCAAAAGAATGTCAGTGCTAATTGCTAGGGCCTGGTTAGCACTCTACTTTCACCCTTAGGCTGGTAGATTCAAACAACTGCTCATCTCTTTTACCAAACTATGTTCAAAACAATCACAAAAACTTTGCACTGTATCATGGTGGGAAATAAACCATTCATTTGTGCAAAATGTATCAAGATTCATAGGGATCCACAAGGAGAGCTATAGAACCAAGTAATCTGGACCAAGGGATCTTTTATGAGACTGATACACCAACCAAGGACCATGAATGGAGATAACCTAGAACCCCTGCACAGATGTAGCCCATGGTAACTTAAGGGGAACAGGGGCTGTCTCTGACATGAACTCAGTGGCTGGCTCTTTGATCACCTCCCCCTGAGTTGGGGGCAGAGGAGGGCAGCCTTACCAGGCCACAGAGGAAGACAATGCAGACAGTCCTGATGGGACTTGATAGGCTAGGGTTAGATGGAAGGGAAGGAGGACCTCCCCTATCAGTGGACTTGGGGAGGGGCAGAGAAGAAGAAGAGGGAGAGAGGGTAGGGCTGGAAGGGGATGAGAGAGGGGCTACGGCTGGGATACAAAGTAAATAAATTATAATAAATAAAATATTAAAATTAACAACAAAAGATTCACTTTCTTTGCAAAATACAGGTTGATGTTTTCAAATATCCTGGTATGATTTATATTGCAAAACCAGATTATTCCTCTATTATTCCCCTATTCATAAATGATTCTGAAGCAAAGTAAAAATAAATATCTACTTGCTACTTTGATTGTTAAAAAACAACAACAAAAACTTAGAAATTTAGGCTTAACAAAGGATTTAAAGCCAAGAATGTCTTGTCAGCCACTGCAGACAAAGTTCAAAAAGTGGAAGAGCTGTGATAGCAGAAAGCAATGTTCTTGGTCACTTATTCTGAGTATCACATGTCAAAAGATATAAACATATGAGCAAGCTGGAAAGACACGTTTTTATCATTTAGAAACTTACATATTAATATATTGCATATATAAGCACCAGACAGATTCATCAATAGGATCAAATCGAAGACCCAGAAATAAACCCACACACCTGTGGACACTTGATTTTGACAAAGAAGTCAAAACCATACAACGGAAATGAGAAAGCATCTTCAACAAATGGTGCTGGTCTAACTGGATGTTGGCAAATAGATTCATATTTATCACTCAAGTCAAAACTCAAGTCAAAGTGGATCAAAACCCTCAACATAAAATCAGATACTCAAAAACTAATAGAAGAGAAAGTGGGAAAGAGCCTTGAGCTCATTGGCACAGGAGACAACTTTGTGAACAGAACACCAATAGCTCAGGCAATAAGATCAATAATTAATAAATGGGACCTCATAAAACTGAAACGCTTCTGTAAGGCAAAGGATACCATCAATAGGACAAAATGCTAGCCTACAGATGGGAAAAATATCTTCACCAACCCTACATCTGACAGAGAGCTAATATCCCAAATATATAAAGAACTCAAGGAGGCAGCAGAATTAGTAGTTGATGCTTTTCAAGCTGCCATTCTATCCGTAGCACGAATCCACCATGGAGGAGTAGGTGAGCCAAAGCTATGAGAAACTTAGTGGAAATGGCCTACTCATTTACCAGGTTGCCTTTTCATATACCTAAATATACAACTACACATGCTCCATCTACCAGTTTCTAAAGAGAATATTCAGAATCACCCCAAACCAATGCATGCCAGCAGAATTAATAAAATATATAAAATCATGTATGCATCATACTAATAGAACCTGATAATAATGCTCATTGAGAAATACATTTAAATTGAAGGAAACTAACTAGAAATACCTTCAAGCATAAGGTGTGCATCAAAAACATCGTTGATCCTCTTATTGTTATTGATAGAACTCATTTGAAGTCCATTCAGCGTGCTCATTCTGCCATGTTTCTTAATGAAAAGTATTACTGCATTTTACCATAGACACTTAGGAATGCCTTTTCTAGTTTTTGCAATGTTAGCTACTTCAGAAACAAGCCCTAATGTTCAAGTGCCCCCAAAATAAATGCAGTACGGAGCTTATCATTTTAAATAAGGGGGAGATGTGGACACTGAGAATAAAAACCACATACTGTTCTGTGGAATTAGTGACTGCTCCTATGTGTTGCAGTCATTAAAACAAGTCCTGTCTCAGCTGAGGTGTGAAAACATGGTGTTTAAGAAGATTTATGCTTTGAAACACAAGGATTGATGATCCTTGTAATTTTACCATGGCTTGTAAAGCAGCACATAGCTTATTATTTATATTCACATAAATGCTCATTCTATTGCATTACTCTCCATAAGACATTGGCCACTATAATTTTCAAGAGCAGTAGGCTTAAAAGATTCTTTAAAATCATTTTTGAGAGAAAACAACAATTTTGAGATTAAGTAAAACAAAACATAACATGAGTCTATGAGACAATGTGGTTTAGAGAGAACTAAGGAATAATCATGTGTATAAAAGTGAGCTTATAGTGTTAGCACTGGAAACATTGATACATGTATACAGTATCATCATTCAGAGAAGAAATGAAGGTACTGAGGGATTCCAAATGAGAAAAGCACCCAAAAAAGCCCAACATATTTTCTTTTCCAAGTGAAAATAGAGGAGATGATAAATCTAAACTTAAAACATGAAGAGAGAAATGAGTGAAATGCTTACCCTGGTAAGACTTTGAGGAAAAGAAAGAGTGAGCAATACAGAGGAAACAGAAAGGAGGACTATTTTTATGATTTTAACTGAACTATAAGTATTTATTCACATACATACACATAGAGTATATTTGTGTGATTTTTTATATCTATTATATTTTTGTGTTTCTTTTCAGTACAATGTAAAATATAACATGGAGCTTTTGTTTCAAAACATAATATCATATTAGGTTCAAAGAATGTTATATTGCTCTTCTCAAATGAACAGCAATTTCAGAAATGCTACAGCCTCACTGGAGATTGGGCCAATCCCCAGGCTAAGGATGAGCAAAGCTGTATTACCAAGCACCAAGGCTTCCTAAGTCTGAAACAATTATTCATATTGTTTTGCCATATTTCATGTATTCTCTAAGTTACCTTGTAGAAATTGTACATGTAAAATTGACAATAAACTTTGGAACTTGAAAAAAAAAGAAGATTTATGCAGAATATAAGAATTCCATTTGTAAATAAATAAAACTAAAATTGAATAAGAGCTTAGACATAGAAGAGAGAAAGCACCAATAAAAAATGCCACAATAATAGTAAACTTGAAGGGACAGCCATATTAATTTTAGGAGCCATAGAAACTTATGGATATGGGCAGTACATATTTTAATTGTATACTTAATTACAATATTTTTTTATGATTTTTACTCTTTGAGCTTTAAGAGAAGGTGATAAACAAGGACCATTGTTTCATAGATTTTCTTATCTCCTAACTTCTGTGCCTTTATAAGCACATTCACTTGCCTAGGGAAATTGTCCCTACAGACTATTTCTATTCTGGCCCTCCAATATCTTGACAGCATTGCTGATGTGTTCATGTGAATGTTCTAGAAGTCATTGTGGATGTACACACAACAAAGTCACACCAGGCCCCCTCTGCCAAGGACAGTGGCAGGGAGGCCCCAGGTCATGAAGCTGAGAGCATGGGTCAGAAATCGCCAGCACAGGATTCTGGAACATCCTGCAGAATCCAAACGTGCAGACCGCCATCTTCCCTCAGGACTGCAACAGACGGGACAAGCTGGGGACGAACGGATAGCTCAGCTCTGTGCACCTCTGCAGTGGAATAATTTCCAAGGCTCATTTACACACGGAAAGGGGCTGCCAGGTTCTTGAATAGTCTAATGAGAAACACTGTCAGTTTGAATCACAGATTACATAGACTCCAGAGATACTTTCAGACAAAATGTGGAGCAAACTTAGAAATAGCCTACAGGCACCTGCCGAGGACAGCAGGCCTGCTGTTTCTAGGAGGATCTCGTACTGGAGTGGGGTGCAGTCATGCCCACCAAGCCTTTCCCCATAGAGTTAGGACCAGGGCCTTCTGGAACTACGTGCAGATAGGCAAGCATGCCAAGTGTTCTGCAGCTGGTCTCTTCAAACTGGTCAAATGCTCAAATTCGTTCAAAATTGCAGAGATTCATTTTTTCCTATATGCACCCCGGTCTTGCTGCAGTTGGTTAAGAGGTCTACGCTGTCTTACAAAAGGCTTTCTTTTCAAATGAAGGCATTTTCCTGGTTTTATAACAAGGTGTGTGCCTAACTGAGAACTCAAAATGTCATGTTCTTTAAGTTCCCATCAGTATTATTGACTTAAAAAGAGCGTGGCCCCCATAGACAAGTCCGTTTCACCTATCTCTATTACCCTAGCCCATCCTTGTTCTTGGAGGGTGTTCAGATATCAATTAAAAAAAAATCTGTGAAAATTAGGTTTTAAAGAAATAGGTAGACAGAAGAATCAGTGTTTGTGCGTGTGTGCATGAGCATGTGTGTGTGTGTGTGTGTGTGTGTGTGTGTGTGTGTGTGTTAGTCAGACATTTTGTGCTAGAACAAACCCCTCAGAGAAATGGCTTAAAAGAAGAAAGAGTTACATTGGCTCATGATTCCAGAGGTTTGCATCTGTGGCCAGATGACTCCAGGATATCCAGGAATGCAGCCTTGGAACATCATGGCAAATGGGCAGAGGAAAGAGTTCCTTACCTCACAGAAGCACAGGAGCAGAAAAAACAAAGCAGGAGGCCACAGGTGCCATATGCTAATATAAAGTACACCACTCCTGATCAACGTCTTCCCAGGAGGTCCTGCCTGTGAACAGCTCATTCAGGGTCAACAAGCGAATGGATTAGGTCACTGATAGATTTAGTACCCTCATCTTGCAATCACCTGAAATATTGTTACCAGGCAGGGACCTTCATCATATGAGCCTTTGGGCTCTTATCATATCTCAACAATAGTATATCCACCATCACCCCCCACACACACATACACACACACACACCTCTCATTTAATACAATGCCCTAGAGATTTTACTGAGGCCAGCGGCACTGCATGCTGGTCACTTCTTGAGAATTGCCGGAGCTTGCATTAAAACCCGTGTTTTGCAGACCCACTCTCTGTTCCTTTTATTGTCTCATGCTGCCATGCCCTGCCTGTTGCTGGACATCCCCTCTGCTTCTGATGGAATGCTGTATTGTTTCGCTTTATAGCCCAAGAGCCACAAAATTCTCTTATCCACTCATAGGAGTTACACGCAGTACAAGCAGTATCTGAGATTAAATACAGAGTATACGCCACACAAAATAACTGTGACAAAGAAAGTACATTCAAGGTCTAGCTCCGACTGAGTTGATATAGCTCTAATACATACACATCAAAACAAAGCATACGTACATCTACCCCTCTGCCCATACATCTGCCAATCCATCCAGTCATTGATCCATCTGGTATAGTTTGTTTTTCTGTTGCTCTGATAAATACTATGACCAAAAGTAACTTAGAGTGGAAAGAGTTTATTTAAACTCATATATTACACTCCACATTAAAAGCGGCCAAGACATGATGTTGTTGCAGGAGCTTGAAGCTGAACTGAGGTAGAAAGAGTGCTTTTGGGTCAGCTCCCTGGCTTCTGTTTAGCTAGCTGTCTTACATACTCCAGCACCACTTGCTAGGAGTAGTACTTACACAATGGGCTGGGACATTTAACATCAAGTAACAATCAAGATCACTCTAATAGAGCCAATACTCCAGTTGTGATTCCGTCAGACAGTTCTAATCTGTGTCATGTTGACAGTTAAAGCTAATGAGGGCACTAACATCTGTCTGCCTATTATCTACCTATCATCTATCTATCTATCATCTACTTAACTAGCATCTGTATTTCATTATCATCTTTCTATGTCTTCACCTATCTGTGTAATTACCTTCCTGCACTATTATATACTTGATATCACAGTATCTGATAAGGGAAACACATCACAACACACTCACATACGTCTCATCTGCAAACTTACACGGCTTTGTGAAATGATACGGCAGTAAAAATATCAGCACTGTTATATATATAGCTTCTCCACATGTTGAAAAGCATCTCATATTAGCTGGAGCTGGTCCTGCCTCCCGTGTCTGCCTACTCTCACACTGGAGTCCGCAGCACTCTAATGGAGACAGATACCTTCAAGGAGGTCCTTGAAAGAGGGAAAGCTTCAGAGCACATTAGAACCCAAGTATTGACCATCACTGTGTTAAGCTGTCTCTGAGGTAAACCTCATTATCCACATGTTTGTGCTGCATGTCATTTTGGCCCATGGCCAGAACTAACCCAGGATGTCTTCAGCAGTAACAGGACCCCAGGGATCAGATACAGGCCAAGGTTGGAGTGCCTCCCAGGACTCAGCCAAGAAGCTGCGCTTTGCCTCCAGCTCTGCTTCTCCCTTGTTAGCCTAGATTTCAGTGTCCTTTTCTAGCCTGACATAAACACTACTCGTGAGAAATAAAATGCATCACTTTACAGATCAGAAAAATCAAACAATGCTCTTTGTTCACAAACACATTTTTTTTTCCCTTTTACAGTACTCAACCCAAATCTTGTAACAGCAGAAAATTCAGATTTTAGGGTCTTCTTATTCAACTTGAGTTTTAAATGAATAAAGATTTTTTTTTTAAGAGTCAAAACTTCCCTTTGGAAATTTCCAATAGGATTTTTTTATAGTCACAAAGATGTGGTTGAATTAACTGTTGGAATACCGCAGAACTGAGATGCCTCGGGGATACAGGTTGATAAGGACCACTAACCACCCTGATGTCCACACTCATGCTTTAAGGAAACACCTGTGTGTAATATGAAGCGCTCAGCGAGATTCAACTGAAGAGATAAGGAGCCACCTCGCTGGGTAAGAGATATTGCCTTGCAAACCTGAGGACCTGAGTCTGAATCTGGGCAGGGCTTTGCCTGCCTGTATCCCCAGCATTGAGGGGCAGAGACAGGCAGATCCCAGGAGCTACATGGCAGGTTCCGTTCTGAATAGGGAAGCCGTCGTCTAGCTGTTGAGATCAATGAGTACACAAGTTGAAGAAGATGCTACATGTCTGGCTTTGGCCGCCACATGTATGTACACAGGAACATGCTTATTTAACGTACTTGTGCATGTAATAAAGAATTAATAATAATAATAAATTAATAACTACATAATCGTGATTTAACAAGGAGAGGCTTTGAGGCTAGAATAATAGATCAAGGGGCAAGAACCCCATCAAGTATAAGCCATTCGTTCTGCCTGTTAAGGTTTTGGTTTTGATTCAAAGCTATACACAAGCACAAATAAATTAAATGCTTCAACCTACACCCACCTGAGCATCAAAATTCAGGAATCTATTTTCAAGGTAAGTCTGAGAGTTAAACAAGCTGCTAAATTGTTCCCAGTACAGAATCTGGCACTCAGGGCACCTGCGGTCTGCTCTTTCTGACTTCACTATATGATGTGAGCACAGTGATAACACAGGCCCATCCCCAGGGAGATGGGGAAATCAGATGCCTTCTCACGACTGTAATATTTCCCGATTTGAAACATAGACAATATTGCTTCTTTGCTGCCATGAGCTGACGGGTCAACTGGACACGGATAAAGCCCTTTGTCCAAAAGGGAAAGCATAAAAAGACAGAGGAGATGACTTTTTCCTGTGAAAGAGTATGTGTGGAGCCATCTGTTTATTTAACTCAATCATCCCTTGGATGTTATCTCAGCCACTTCTTTTATCTCGATTCCCGCTTCTCATTTTTCCACAGATTCATTTACAGACAGTCTCTCTTCTGTAGTAGAGTTGAAGCAAGGAGGTGGCTTTCTCTCACAATGGATAGGACTTCTCTTGACAGTAACGCTATGTTCTGACCCAGGACAGGGAGCCCTTGCCCCAGTGACATGCAAACAGACTTCCAACTGTACTGGGCCAGCCCCAGGCACTCATTTTTACCCCTTTGGAAGTGGCTACATGGCTTGCTCCTGCACTAGAATGTGGCCTTCTGTGTTGGCACAGGGAAGAGAAGATGTACTGAGGATTCACATCTCTCTGAACACCTTCCATTGAGTGCACCAAACTGGAGCATTTGTGATTTCACTCCTTCCCTAGAACAACAGAGCCCTTCATCACAGTAAGGATACCACACTACTTGCGTTAAGGGGGAGACGCCTTTGTTTATATGTCTCACCCTTGACTGTTAGATGTATGGTCCAGTTCTCATGAGAGCATATAAAAGAAAGTTCTGTCTCTAGCTACGACACTAGAACACGAGGCATTGAAAATGAAAATGTGCTCTTAGCCAGAATATAATATATAAAAGAACCAAGCTAATATGGTTCACACGATATGTGTAGCATGTAAAACTGGGAGATTCATTTGTGGTTATGTCTTCATTAAAGGAGATCCTCGGGATGCAGGCAAACAGCTCCTCAAATAAAAAGGGTGACAGATATATATATATATATATATATATATATATATATATATATATATATATGTATATATATATTCTTATCAAATATTTAAAAGTCATTGTAACAGCTGCCACATGCAAGGTAAATGTTATAAATATACTGCCTTCACCCAGTTGTCATAGGTTTCTATCATTGCGCTATCATAAAGCAGGACAGCAGCAAAAGTCCACTGCATCCTGCCAAACTATTAGCCATGTAAATTAATATGTCAAATGTTAATAACAATTTAGAAAATGAAATGGTTACTACTGTGATGCTTAACAGGTCTCCTAAAGCACTGACTTTCCAAGATTTTTAGAGATGATAATGTATATATCTAAAATATGCAAACACAGCAAATAAATGGGACAAAATTTATAAATAAAAGAATAAGAAATAGCATGCAAAATATTTAGAGCTGTGATCTCTGTTAAGTAAAAACACCAGGGCATCGGCACATGCATGTCTATAAATTTATACTTTTATTTACATAAGCATTTTGAAAGAAATATTTATGTATGTGTATATGTATGTATGCATTTCAATTACATGGATATGTGTGACTTTGAATGCAGGTCTCCTGCAGTAGGAGTTACAGGAGGTTGTGCACAGTGACTCATGTGCTGGAAATGAAACCTTGTCCTGTGCAAGAAGAGTATGCTCTCTGAACCACTGCTCTCTCTCTAGTCACAAATGTGCTGTGAATAAAACAAAAGAGGTATTTCCGGTTGTTCTCTATGGGAATGAAGGCGGGAGGCAGTAAGACAGGATGTAAACTTTGTGACTCTTCAGACTGTATATGCCATTGAGTTTTTCAATTCTATTTCACATTTCAACAGTCAAGAAAAAAAAAAAAAAAAAAAAAACCTGAGTGTTCTGATCCTTTGTTTCTTTTATGGAGATGGTTCTAAAATTTAATAAATTATGCAGATTTAAGGATTTCCCTACCTCTTCTTTATCCTTTGTTTATGTAAATATCCGCTGGAGTGGGTATGGACCTGTGGTTTGGAAAGAAATGCCTTCGTGGGCAGAGCAGCCACCCTCCCATGTTGGAGAAAAATTTCTTAAGATACTCTGGGGAATATCTGATGCTGCAGATGATAGCAAATACTGTCTGTTGTATTTTCTCCTCGACACACATAGGATAAACTTTATGAGTGGGATAATAACTACTCATAAAATAAGAATAACATCACACTGTAAGAGAACTCAAAAACTTAACAAATTATTTCCGGAATTACAAATACAGTGTTTCCTGCATGCAATTCACTGGAAAGCAAAAACATAGATAACAAGAGACTGGAGAATTTTAAAGCTATTACATCATACATACAACATTTTCAAAACATATTTTAGAAGGAAATAAAATTACTTGAAGTTTTCATTGTAAAAGTACTGAATTGTGAGCAATAAGGGATGTTGGCGTGTGGCCTGAGAGCTGACTGTGGAATTCGTCTTCATTTTTGACCACTGTTCATTTTGGATTCCAAAAGAATGCTGAAATAAGTGAGGATTATGTTGTCAAGTGTGGTTCTGTCAGCATTTATCTTTTCAGAGACCTGAGTTGTAATTGGTAATTAGTGTGTGTGAAGTTTTATCATTCTTGCTGGGTGGAATACCAGAAAGAATGCTAATCCCCTTCAACAAAATTATACATCAGTCGTAGCCCTGGGCTGAATTGTATGTGTGCCCGGTAAAGACAGGAAGACAGGTGTACATGTGTACACACATACATACATATACACATACACTCTTTTAATCCACAATTATAGACAAAATTTAAAATCATACAGTCATATACCGTGATAATAAAAGACCAAAAAAAAAATCATGAATTTCTATTCCACAAAATTTAGGAGAGAAAGGGTAGAGAGAAGAAATACAAATTATTGATTTTTACAAATTGTTTTTTATGTATGATGTGAGTTGCTTATGTGCTTTGAGGTATACCCCATGTGTGCCAGGAGCCCTCAGAGCCTGTAAGAGGGTGCTGCAGTCATTAGAACTGCAGTTACAGATGTTTGGGAACCATCATTTTAGTAGGTGCTAAAAAACCAAGCTCAGATCCTCTGTAAGAGCAGCCACAGCTCTTAACCACTGAACTGTCTCACCGGCTTGAGAGATGTACACTTTGACATTAAAAAAAATATATAAAATAAAATCAAACATCAAGATGTCAGATTTTACTTAGCGTAATCTAATATTTTCAATAGTATTCTTACTTACTAGTAAGTAAGAGTCCATTCTTGCTACCAGTCAACATAATGAAAATTCAACATTATTTGATTATGTACTTACTGCCCAAATATGCAATTAAGTAATAAACAATAACAACACATGCTCATTCCCTTGTGTACCTGAGCACACGGACTTCGTTACTCTATCTGAGTAGGAGACTAACGCCAGTGAGCAGCAGCATCTTGACGCTCAGGGAAGTGGGATTCCAGACTGGATCAGACCTGATCCAGAGGGGGAAATGAAGGGTCCATGCCATGGAAAAGAAGCATGAATTTCAAACTAACTTACGGTATCAAAACTGACTTAAAAAACTATGAAGAGAAAGCATCCCTTTTCTGAGATTATCACATGTCTGCAAGAGTATTAAACAGCAAGAATAATGAATGAGAGAAGAAGGTGGGTGATTTTAAATTTATCTTTATCAGTATCTATCTCCCACCCACGTACTGAAAAACACACCATCCCCAGCTCCTTTTGGAGGAAATTCGGGAAGTAAGTAAAAATCTCATTTTTAGCATAATGTTCAAACTTAACTTTTATGCTCTGTTTAATCTTTGAGCCTAGCTGTAAATTGAGTCCATTGAACAATGTCACTTCAACAGCATCAGGGCTGGGGAGATGGCTCAGCGGTAAGAGCATGAAGACCTGATGCCAAATTCCCAAAACTAACATGGAAAGCCACATGTAAACGTGCCTGTAACCTCAGTGAGTGCTGCAGTGGAGACAGAGGGATTGCTGAGACTTGGGCACTGCCAGCCTAGCTTAAGGCTGTGACAGGAGTTGCAGAAGAATAGACAGAGAGGGAGAAGGCAGGATACTACATATCTTCCAACCTGGCTTCATGTGAACTTCCCTAACAACTTTTCCCCTTGGTAGATCAGATCTCAGCCATTCTAGCCAGGGACTCTCATTGAAGACTGCTTAGGAGGTGTTGCCTAGGCTGCAATAGGTCATGGTGAGCCATGGTCATCTGCTGATACCTGAGCAAGCCCTGCATTCAGTCCCTTGAAAACCACACGAGTCTTTGAAGCCAAACACAAGGTCAAGCTACTGTACCCAACAGCCTTCTATGATCTGGCTCATGGCATCAGCAGGTTCTAACTTGGTGGTGGGGGATGCTGCTGTGTAATGGGGGAGAAGTTTACATTTAAAATGAAGTTTCTAGCCTAGCAGCGGTGGTACACACATTTCATCCCAACACTAGGAAGGCAGAGGCAAGGAAGATCTCTGAGTTGGAGGCCAGCCTGCTCTACAGAGTGAGTTCCAGGACTCAACAGAGAAAACCTGTCTCTAAAAATAAAACAGAAACAAAACAACAATGCAGTTTTGAGCATATACTGTGTGTCTCCATCTGCATATTCAAACTCAAGTCTCCATGCCATCAAGATTCGGTTAGAACCTCTGCTCAGATGTAGCCTGTACAGCTCAGTAACCAATTGGTTTCCCATAGTGAGGGGAACAAGGACTATTTCTAACAGGAACTCAATGACTGGGTCTTTGGCCTCCCCACCCCCCAAGGGAGGAGCAGTCCTGTTAGGCCACAGAGGAGAGCTTTGCAGCCAGTCCTGAAGATACCTGATAAAACAGGAACAGATAAATGGGGAGGAGGTCCCCCCTATCAGTGGACTTGGCAAGAGGCAAGGTGGAGAGGAGGGAGGGAGGGAGGGACTGGGAAGGAATGAGGGATTGGGACATGGCTGGGATACAGAGTTAATAAAATGTAACTGGTAAGAAAAAAATCAAAATCAAAAAAAAAAAAAAAGAACTTTTATCTAGGCTGTTGGTATACATTAGTTGTTATAGAACTTCCACAGTACACAAAACCCTGGGTCTTATCCCCAGGGACACATAAGACGAGAGTTTAATGCTTATACATTGTCCCGAGGTCAGGGTCTCTAAAGTCAACTGATGTTTTGCAACATTTGCAGTCTAGGGTCATGTCTGTTTGGCACCTGTTCAAAGTAGTTGAAAACTCGATCAATCCGGAAGCTGCTAACTCAACTCTGCACACCCGCCACTTTGACTGATTGATACGATCAACAGCCATGATTGCAACTTGTCTACTGAAGTAACTACATGCACACAACTCAACATACAGCCACAAAACAAAACAAAACAAAACAAAACAAAACAAACAAACAAACAAAAAACCACAGCTAGAAGCACACATCTAACACAGCACTGAAAACTCATGGCTCCTCCACGTCCCCCATAAGACTGCCATGCCAGCGATAATGAATAAAAATACACTGTCTCCCTAGACAATTCATTCATTCAATTTCTTTTTTTTTTTAAAGTCATTAGGAACATGTATTCATTTGAGTTACTGTTGCCATGATGAAATACATGATAAAAAGCAATGGAAGGAGAAAAAGGTTTATTGTGCTCATGGTTCCATACAACAGTTAGTCATCAAAAGCGGTGAGGGCAGGAATCCATGCAGGACAGAAAACTGTACTTCAGAGCTGATGCAGAGGCTGTGGAGGGGTGCTGCTTACTGGCTTGCTCCCCATTGTTTGCTCAACCTGTTTGCTTTAGAACCCAGGCTTACAAGCCAAGGAATGGAGCCACCCGCCATAGCCTTGGCCCTCCACCTCTGATCACTAATTATGAAAATGTCTTTCAACTGAATCTTATGGAGGAATTTTCTCAGTTGAGGTTTCCTCCTCCCTGATGATTCTAGATTATGTCAAGTTGACATAAAACTAAATAGTAGGGAAGGCATTTGATTCTCAAACAGGGTTTTTGCGTTAAAGGATCCTCCTTGGAAGTTTTAGAAGTTACTTTAAATGAACATTTGCAGAGGAAATTTAACACATTAGTGGAAAGATCTTAATTAGCTGAGTTGAGCCTAATTCAATATGATACTGTTTCCCATATATAACATAAAAGCATGAACCTTGACCTTTATATTGTCTCTAGGCTACCTCTCAATTCTACATATTTTTTTTTTCATCAGTGATGCAGTCTGCCCTCTCCATGAGCTCTGCCTCCCATAATTAGACAGATTCGTTCATTAACTAAGAGGATGAAAAAAGAAAGGAATTTCCAGACCCAAGGGTTCATGAATTTTACTTCAAGGGCTTAATAACCAGGATGTCTGGGCCTTATTTACACTGATGCTCTATGGATTACAGGAAGTACCTGCAGTAGTCTATATTTTTAGAATTTCCTCCAAAAGATCTGGACTCCACACTCTCAGCAAAAAAACCTTGGGGAGCAGCTGTGTTAGAATACTCTCACTTCTCCCTTTTTTCTTACTATTTATGCTTAGTGTATATGAACATATTGATTTTTTGGTTGTTTGTTTCAAATTACAGCCCTTATATTGATTATGCAAATAATTCTTACAAATAACTGTGTCTCTTCCATGATAGTCCTTCTCTCAAGTTCTCCATAAATTCTAGGAATATAATAGTTTATTATTTAATATTTTCTATAGATTTAATTTATTGATTGATGACAAATGATTGTCTCTCATGCAATTACTTTTTAACCCAAGTGGAGGGTCCAGTATTTATAATCTGTTAAATTCCTCTAGATTTTTTCCCTGCCAACAGGAACAAATCTACGTACTCATTTATATTTCATTGTTTACTTCTTGTGTTGTCACTCATATTTTTTCCCTCAAATTCTGGCTCTTAACTTTGTAACTTCAATAGAGTTGGCCACTAATGCTTACACACACATTAATTTTCTTCTTCCATATTTCTTACTTCCCTGAGATAACATAGCAACAGTTTTGCTTCTTTTAGATTAAATTCATTTTATATAGTTTCATGCATGGGTTAGAATTGTTGTTTGTGTGTATGTGGCGTAAACCGTTTGCTTTTACATAAGCAAACATGTAAATACTTTCACCTAAATGTGTTCATGTAGCAGTCAGAGGAATATTCTGGCTCTCTTCCTCAGTTCCTTTCTACCTTAGAAAGGGAGACGAGGTCTTTTTTTTTTAGAGATGAAGTCTTTCGGTAAAACGAGATCTTTCCCTTCCAGGGAGAAAGCTGACCACGGAGCCCCAGGGATCTCTTTTTCTCTAGCTCTCCAGTGCTGGGTTACAGAAAAGCTTCAACTCTCTCAACAAGGTTACAGGACGCCAGGAAAAAAATGCCTAGGGTAACATATGGTTGTTGTCTAAGTGACATTCTCTGTGTGACCTGCCTGATGTTACAGTAAATTCAGGCTGTAACCCTAGATGCTTGAATATTCAGTATTTAATAGGCAAAAACAAAAATGGATATCAGTTGTGGTACCTTCACAATCCTTATCTACACTATACTAATTACTGCTTTAAATGAAACGTATTTCCTTATTAAAATGTTAATTTCACTTGGGTGCATGTTCAGAAAGCCACCCTGTTCCACTATCTCATCAGTTCACCAAAATAAATAGTTCTCAGAAACACATCTTTGAACCTATCATTCACTAATATCATAAACTAATAAATTTACTGAAATTTAATTTTATTTTTTTATGTTTTTATAATTTTTATTTTTTTATATTAATCACAGGTTATTTACTTTGTATCCCAGCCTTAGCCCACTCCCTCATTCCCTCCCAATCACACCCTCACCTCCTCCCTGCTCCTCTCTAAGCCATCTGATAGGGGAGGTCCTCCTCCCCTTCCATTTGACCCTAGTTTATCAGGTCTCTCCAGGAGTAGCTGCAGTGTCCTCCTCTGTGGCCTAGCAAGGCTGCTCCTCCCTTGGGGGTGGGAGGGAGATCAAAGAGCCTGCCACTGAGTTCATGTCAGAGACAGTCTCTATTCCCCTTAATAGAGTACCCACATGGATACCGAGCTGCAATGGGCTACATATGAGCAGGGGTTATACGTTATATCCATACATGGTCCTTGGTTGGAGAGTCAGTTTCAAAAATGACCCGTGTGTCCAAATATATTTGGTCATTGTGGCACTCCCATTCTCTCCAGGTCTTACTAACTCCCTCTTCTTTCATATGATTCTCTGAACTCTGCCCAAGGTTTGGTTGAGTCTCAGCATCCACTTTGATACAATGCTAGGTAGAGTCTTTCAGAGGCCCTCAGTGGTAGGCTTGTGCCCTGTTTCTTGTTTTCTCCTACTTCCAATGTCCATTCCATTTGTCTTTTTTTTTTCAGTTACATTTTTTTATTTTATTTTTCTTTTTAGTTACATTTTGTTAACTCTTTGTCCTAGCTGTATCCCGCTCCCTCATTCCCTCCCCAACCCCACACTCCCTCCCTGGTCTCCTCCCTGCCCCTTTCCAAGTCCACTGATAGGGGAGGACCTCCTCCCCTTTCATCAATTTTATAATTTGAAGTCAATAGGTTTTGAAAATGTATATACAAAGATACACCAGTTCCCACTTATTCGATGGAATAATGTTAAATGCATTTAAAAATCGTTAGGCTAAAGAAATTTTTAAAAACCTTAATTGAAAACCCTAACATTTGCAGTGTAAATCTCTGAAATCTTTCTTTCAAATGCTTCAAAAAGAACTCAAAACAGTCACATGTAATTCCCCCAAGTGTTCTGTTGAGAACTGGATAGAACAGTAATAATGACAATTTTGAAGGTTTTTGTCTTGTTCTTCTATTGTAAACGAGATCTTCAAAATTAAAAAAAAAATGCAATTAACATTTCTTATTCATACAGTGCCTTTAAGAAACTTTTGTGGTCCAACATCATTGTACTTTTGTAATTTGTCTGTTTCAGGTGAGATTTTGAGTTTATAGTAGGACCTTGAAAAACTGACTTAAGGCTTTACTTGTAAAACGTGCAGATAAATCAGAAACATTTTAATCTACCATATATCAGAATTCAGAGACCACAGTATAATTATCAAAAGCAAAGGATAAACCTAGAGGAATCAAAATTCATGGAGAGACCAACAGGGCAGAAACTGTACATGACAGAGCAATAGGCAGTAGGTAATGTGGAGACAAATCAGCGTCCTTCTGCCTAATTAAATCAGTAGCTAAACAAATCCTTAATTGAAACTTCATGGGTTCCAGCCAGAAGTGTATGGTGAGACCCTGTCTCACAAACAAAGCAACCCAAAGTCTAAACAAAATTAAAACCACCCATACCAGGTATGCCTGGGAGGGTGATTTTAGATTGGGTTAACAAACGTGGAAAGGCACACTCTTATCGTGGGTGCTGTGATGGCCTGGACTGGGGTTCTGGACAACATTAAAAGGAGAAAGTGAGCTAAATGAGCAGTAGCATTCAGTACTCTCTGTTGTTTGACTGTGGATGCTATGGAACCGGCTGTTTCACTATCTAGCTGCCAAGCCCTTTTCACTAGGATGGACTAATGCCTTTGAACTGTGATCTAAAATAAATGTTTACTACTCTAAGGTTAAACAAATAAAGCCTTCATTAATCTGATGCTTGCAAAATGCTCAATCTTAAACAGCAGTGTGCTAAGTTTTCTGGGCAGCGTGGTCAAAACTAAGAAAAAAGTCCAAAATCAAACTATTAGAACACACAGAACACGTTCAAAAGCTTTACGACTACAACAGTGTCCAGTGCGGCTTTGATCTGTGGAGTATAGCAATAAGGCAGAAATGTCTCAGAACAGCTTTGGAGGAGTCTCCTTCATCCCGTGGAACACATAAGTGGACCCGTCGTGCTCAGCTCAGCTAAAGGATAAAGTGCAGAAAGCAAAGACCATTAAGTCTTTATGCTACAACGATACACACATGTGTACAAGAGGGAAGCACCGAGGCGAGCATTGATTTTTCATTCCTAATTCCAACAGACCCTGCTCAAAAATTGGGCAGTTACTACCTGAGTACCCTTGAAAATGAGCAAAGAACCTTGCAAGATCCTCACTATATACAGCCCCAATTTGTCCAAATATTTTATTTATACAAACTTTTGAATCTGAATCTAGATAAACCAGAAAAACCTGGTTTCCTCCTTCTTGATCAAAATCAAATGAAATAAATTACAGGAAAGAAATGAGTCTGAAGAAATAGGCAATGGTTATTGCTCACATAAACTTTAATATTGTTTCAATTATCTCTTGGAGATTGAAAAGCAGGGTATTTGAATAGTCTTATTCAGAAGCTCACCATGGCTCCACTCAGAATCTGTACAAGCAGGAAGGTAGACAGGGGCCCAGTGAAGTCCTGCCTGTCCAGCTTGGGACTGGTGTTGAGTATGGAGTTGGACAGAGTTTGATGAACTTAACAGATATTTAATTGGTTATCAAGAAGGAGTCAATGAATATCCAAAAGAAATAGTTTACTGCAGAGCATGATCAAATATTGACAGTGAATTTCAGAGACCTGTTGCCAGGAGGTTATGAACTAAGGTATCTGCATTTATATTTAGAAATATAAATCTTCTGTTGGAAATAGGCGAGTAACAAGAGGAATGAAATGTAACCTGGAGAGAATGACTTGGAGGTCATGACCATGTGACTGACTGACTCAGCTCTAACAACAGATAAAGTTATCCAAGGGATACACAGGCTAGGAGAGTGGAGAACAGAATCCCAATTTAATAGCATGAACGTACTTTTGAATCCAGTGAATGCCATCATACCATTAATTAGAATTGAATTTCCTTAGGTGGATGCCCAGCTTACAAATCTATTTGAGTCTAATCTATTCTAATTTTGTTTGCTTGTTTGTTCTGTTACATTTATGATTGTTTGAGCTGTTAATTTTATAGCTGGTTTTTCCTTTAACACTTCTATACCATCTTGATTTTGAAATATTCCATCTTTATTCAAAGAATTTAAATTATTTTATTGTTGGAAATTGATGCGTGTATAATTGGAACATGGTTAAGACACTCTAATAAGAAAAAAAAATATTAAGGATCATGAAAATTTTAAGATCGTGCCAGAACTCATGACTGGATCAGATTAGTAAACTGGGAGAATTGACAAGTGTAATACAGAAAATGGTAAAACAAACAAACAAACAAACAGAAGATAAAACTACCCCAATAAACCCTTGAGAAGAACATGAATTGAGAAACTGAAGTAACTTTTCAGAGATTCAGGCAATTGGTAGTGGTAGAGCCTATTGCAAATGAAGTCATGGAAGGGATAGAATTACAGATGCTGCCGTTGTGGTTTCCATGGAGCAGCCATGTGTTTTTCTTCTCTTTTTGTGATTCTCTGGCTTTGGGTATATGTTGCAACATTTAAAACATGTTAAGATGCAGAAAACTTGATAAAATTTAAATTCATTTGATTTGGAATATTTTTATAGAAAATACTGTATATTAACACTGTATATGAGCTTAAAAGTCACGTTTTTATTTTTTTTTCTTAGCTGCATGCTGCCGTTGTTTGAAAAACAAAGATAATTAAAATTTCTATATGCTCAAGTCTTAAAATTCTCCAAATACAAAGTGGAGGTTTCAGTATCCCTTTGAAAACTGTGACAGAATATTCTTATTTGTTACAATGACACAACCAAATGAAAATTCTCAATGACTCCTAATACTTATTTTATTGTTGTTCTTTTCCATGCACACATAACATGAAGCATAGTATTGCCAAGATATTTTAAAAAACATATATTGTCAACATAGATGCAACATTGTTTCCATCTCCTTTTAAGGAAGCACTTGGTGTCTCACCATAGAAACCTGTCATCAAGGTCACTAAGCTATGTCTGGGTGGCAAGGATTCAATCACATTAAAATGGTTAATGTTGCTTTTCAGTAAGGTCATGAGGAGACATGCATTCTAAGGTTGAGATATGAAGCAAGAATAGGTAAAAAGTGACATCCTTGCCTGAGCCCTACAGTTGGATCACTTATCAACTGATGAGGGTAGTGCATTCTTAAGAACATAAGCTAGGCAGATGGGGAGCAGGCAGAAAGATCTCCATGCCAAAAGGTACACTACACAGGCCTCCTCAGGGTGGGGGTCAATGGGGCTTGGATCCTGCACAAGAGTCTGACAGATTGTCCACTGAGAGGCTCTAACCAACAGTGCCTTAAAACAGACACTGAGACTCATAGCCAAACATTTCTCTGTGTAGGGAGTAGTCTTGGGGAATAGTGAGAGGAGAGAGAAAAGGACCCGGAAGTGACAGAAGCTCCACAAGAAGACCAGCACAGCCAACTAACCAGGGCCAGAGGAACTTGCTGAGACTGAAGCATCAAACAAGGACCATCCAAGAACTGGACCTAGGATCCATACAAAGATGTAGCAAATAGGTAGCTTAGGCCTCATATGGGTCCTCTAATAAGGTCCTCTAATAAGTGATGGGAACTGCATCAGACATGGACTCATTTGCCACTTTTTTGATCACTTTCGCCTGGCAGGACTGCCTTGTAGGCCACAGGGGAAGAGGACAGGCTCAGTCCTGATGTAACTTCATGAGCTGTGGTGGATGGGAAAAGGGAGGGGGGAAGGAGGAAGGAAGGAGACAGGGTGGGTGGGTGTGGGAGGCAAGGAGGGATGGGGATAAAACAAGAACATAAAGTAAAAAATGATAATAAAGTTTTAAAAAGAACAGAAACTGCATTCTATTGGTGTTAGTATTTCAAGAAAGCAACTAATTTATGAGAGTCAGTTTCTTTTAGCCTATTCTTAGGACCACTTAGAGACCAGAAGTAATAAAATTCAAACTTTCTACACGGAAGTTGATATCCATGTGGAGTAATAAATCACTAACCCTTAATTGCTTCTTCGATGACTTATTACACACATACCTTGGACAAGTAAAACTCCAAAGCATCATGCCAGGCCTTAGGAAGTAACAGTTTAAAAGGACATGGAGTATAAAATTTTTTGATTTTAGAACATCTTCTGAGTAAGTTAAGGTCAGCCTGTGGTTCTGACTTACTTTAAGGTAATCATACATCATGGCAGTTACTACCACTGTGGTAGGATGCACCGTGCCTCTAAAACAAACAAATAACGTAACCAAAGTCTGTCCAAAACCCTGAGAGGTTATATTCTTGTAGAAGATCATGTTTGTAAAATGTACCTATGATATCTTAACCCAGATCCATTTTGTTTTAGAAAAGAGCCTACTTTATCTGAAGCCTTAAGTAATCTGTGCAGATTCTAGTTTAGTTAATAAGTTGCTAAGTTTGCCCACATAGAAATCTGAGGACTTAAGTGGGTTCCCAAGTGATGGGAACAGGGACTGTCTCTGACAGGAACTCGGTGGTGGCTGGCTCTTTGATCATCTCCCCCTGAGAGGGGTGCATCCTTGCAAGGCCACAGAAGAAGACAAGTGCAGCCAGTCCTGATGAGACCTGAGAGGCTAGGGTCAGAGGTAAGGGAAGGAAGACCTCCCCTATCAGTGGACTAGGGGAGGGGCATGGTAGGAGATGAGGGAGGGAGTGTAGGGTTTTGGGGAGAATGAGAGAGAGGGTTACGGCTCAGATACAAGTGAATAAACTGTAATTAAAAAATTAATTGAAAAGAAGAAGTACGAGGAATATAGAGCACACTAAATCTGTTTTCAGGATCACACCTAACAAAATTTATTAGCTTCCCCTACACAAATTTGTTTTCAATGCAGAGAATTAGGTCATGGCTCCCTTCATTGAGAGTTTCAAGGGTATGAGTATGCTTTACACCCATAGAGAAGAAAGTAGGTGGTACGGAAGCCACTTCCCTGCAAGACAGCAAAGACAGGTCAGTGGGGAAATGAAATTGGAAAGGGTCAGGTTACTGCTATAAACCCAAAGCTCAGAAATGGGGCAGTGAATTGTAATGCAAGGTAACAATTTGCATCATAATTTTCTAGGACAGTGTGACCAAAACAAGTCCCTCAGACTTTGACTTTATATCTCAGAACAAGAAATATTAAGCTGGTGAGATCCCCTGCAATGCATTCCTTCCTGTGGAATTTTACTTGATGGTTATGGGTACTATGGACTTAAAAAGGGGGTCCTGAAACTCATGAAGAATGTATTTCCTACTGGTAACAGGATCAGTCAACATTGTTTTTGATTAATCAGAATTCTTTCTTCTGTTGTATATGAGTCACTAACTGTATGAAAAGGATTATTTAAAATTCTATGGAAGCAAAAGAGAGAAACACAGAGAGAGTGCCATTATTTATTATGTGCATACAAAAGTTTTCATCATGTTAAAAAAAAAGATCCATGCAATGAGATACTATAATATAAATCTGATTTGACTCCATCAACTCAATTTTAGTGGAAGGAGTTTGTGCTTTCAATTCTTTTTTTTAATGTATTTATTTTTTATTAACTACACTTAATTCACTTTTTATCCTAGCTGTAGCCCCCTCCATCATCCCCTCCCAATTCCACCCTCCCTCCCTCATCTCCTTCCATGTTCTTCCCCAAGTCCACTGATAGGGGAGGTCCTCCTCCCCTTCCATCTGACCCTAGCCTATCAGGTCTCATCAAGACTAGATGCATTGTCTTCCTCTGTGGCCTGGTAAGGTTGCTACCCCCTCAGGAAGAGGTGATCAAAGAGTCAGCCATTGAGTTCATGTGAGAGACAGCCCCTGTGCCCCTTCCTAGGGCACCCACTTGGATACTGAGCTGCCATGGTCTACATCTGTGCAGGGGTTCTAGGTTATCTCCATGCATGGTCCTTGGTTGGAGTATCAGTCTCAGAAAAGACTCCTGTGCCCAGAATTTTTTGGTTCTCTTGCTTCCTTGTGGAGTTCCTGTCCCCTCTATCACTTTCTATCTCCCACTTCTTTCATAATATTTCCTACACTCTGTCCAAAGTTTGGCTATGAGTCTTAGCCTCTGCTTTAATACCCTGCTGGGCAGTGTCTTTCAGAGGCCCTTTGTGTAGGCTCCTGTCCTGTTCCTGTTTTCTCCCCCTTCTGATGTCTGTCCCATTTGCCTTTCTGAGTGAGGATTGATCATCTTACTCAGGTTCCTCCTTCTTACTTAGCTTCTTTAAGTGTACAGATATTAGTATGTTTATCCTATATTATATGTCTAATATCCACTTATGAGTGAGTATATACCATGTGTGTCTTTCAGCTTCTGGGATACCTCACTCAGGATGATCTTTTCTAGTGCCCACCATTTGCCTGCAAATTTCATGATTTCCTTGGTTTTAATTGCGGAGTAGTATTCCATCGTATAAATGAACAACAATTTCTGTATCCGTTCCTCAGCTGAGGGACATCTGGGTTGTTTCCAGCTTCTGGCTGTTATGAATAAAGCTGCTTCGAACATGGTTGAGCAAATGTGCATGTCCTGTGCGTTCAGTTCTTAAAGAAGGCAAGGAGAGGAAGGATGCCAATCACTTCAAGTATGAGATGCTCCTTACAGCTCTGTAATGATTACAAAGCAAGTGTGCATCTGTAAACGCACACAGACAGCGATGCAGAGAACCTCAAAAGATGAATCATCCGCACACAATACTGTCACGATGAAGCAGTTTTTTCTCCATGGGGGATGTTTAAGTTTTTATTGTTATCTTGCAATTTAATAAAAATGTAAATGGCAGCCTAGGTGAGAGCAGCTGGGAAAACGGTGAGGATAAAAATAAAATAAAATAAAATAAAATGAGAAAGGTTGAGAGCTCAGAGCATGTGAGCACCAGATGGTAAGAGCAAGCCTGGGTCAGCCAGGGGGTTGAGCACCCACAGTACACACAGCAGGAGAATGAGGATGGCAGTTAACACCTTCCCTCTGCAAGCAGTCACTCAAAAGCTGTAAAGCTGGCCTAGTAAAGGAGGTGAGAACACTGATGATTAGGGGTGGGGGTGTTGTTGTTTTTGTTTGTTTGTTTGTTTCAGACCTCCATATCCCCAAGGCAATTGATGCGTGTTTAAGGATTTTAACGTTTTATATTGCAACCCCATCGTGTTGATTGTTTTACAGTGCATGTTGGCATTTAAATTAATTTTCTGTTCTCCATAACCTTTCAAAGCATTGTTTTCTGTTAAAAGTATGCAAAAGCATAAGGGCCTCTTTCTCTGGATATTTACCATTGTAACGGGAACTCTGCAGAATGCCTGATCATGAGTGTGTGCTGCCCAGAGCCACATCAGGGGCATGCAGGGGACAGTCCATTTACTTTAAACTTGTATCATCCTGTGGGTTCTTTCTGTCCTACTGGAACATGAACAGAGTTCTGTCCTTCCCTGTGTGAATACAAAGGGATTTATGTATGCATGCTCAGTACCCATATTCAGACTTATTTTTTTTATAATGGACACACAGTTAATAATGAGAGTCTGCAGTCTGCCAGGGTAGAGAGCCTAAGAGAACACTCCTTGTGTTGCTGATCCCTAAGCAGAGATTTCTTGGAATTGATTTGGGGCACATTTACCATGGTCTTTGTCAATAAAGTATTTGCCTGAACAAATAGGCATAGTATATGGGGTCACCCTGGTGGTTCCACCCCAGCTCCTTCAAAGTCTTCAGGTGTTGTCCTTTGCTCTCTTGCTTCTTCTGGTTTTCAGTGTTGGTCTTGTTGATTTGGAAGATCCCATAACTGTGCCAGGCTCTCAGACTTCCCATCCATCACTGATAAAACCTTTCCCCACCAAATGGAGCTTTTGAAAAGGGGAGGAACCTACCATGTGATACCCTTCTCCCACCACTGTTTAATTTGAAAGCCTCTCAGGCAATACTGCTCTGTGCCTGGGTTAGAAACAAGCTTTGCAAAACGAAGTAAGACTAGGAACAGTTAGAGGTCAGTTTTCTCCATATATCGTGGACGCAAACTCCTGTAGCATTTGAGCTCCCAGGCTGTCAGTCTGCTATAAGGTACCACATTGCCTCAAGTGTCAGCCAGTGGTGACAGGACCTTTCTTGACTATAAACTGTATTCTCTTTGGACTTTGGTTATGATTCTTTATACGCAGAACAACTGGACAGAATATATTTTGTTAAGTGCAAGTGAAGTTAATGGAAAGCCTCTGTGTTCAAGGTATTGGAATATTAGAATGATAACACTATAGGGAAATTCTGGTACGGCCTCCTGGGGAGAAAAGCAAGCAGGTGAAGATCTTGACATCACATTTATTACCTATGTCACTGAATGAACTTCACTCTACAACGCGATGGTGTAGCTACTGTGATCCTCAGCTTTAACTATGCTGTGGGAGGCTAAAGGGGAGCGTTAGCCTGTTATTCTCTAACGTAAACTTGGTGTTGTTAAAATGCTCAAAAGACAGTGTCATTTTGAAGCCTACCACTAAGCAGAGTCCTCTTTTTATCTTCCTGTGGTCCCTGCCTTCCAGCACACCCAAGGAAAGTGGTCAAAACACACCCAGAGTTTGATGCTCAGCAAGAGGGCTTCCCTGAAACAGCCACATCTCCTAGGCTGTTATGTGCAACTCACAAGGCTCTGCCCTGTAGGCAAACAGATCAGTAATGAAGCAGCCTAAGCAAATAATGATCTTTGTTTTAGGTCTGAAGAACTGAACTGCATTTCATGATCAGGTCAAGTTTAGAATTTGACTGCATGGAGTGATTGTACCACCAGTGTTTGGTTCACATCAAAACTGTCCCTCCAGTAGCCTCCTGGCACAATGGTCCTTTAAGAAAGATACTGCACCATCTCCAATCTTCAGTACAATGAGCTCTATCCTTCTGGTTCATTTTCTTACCACTAATTGGCTTCTGTCATGCCGTGAGCAGACCAGACATTTGTGTGGTAACGGACTAACACATAATTAGACATGATAAGGATAGATAAAATCAACCTTAAAAAGTCACATGTTAATTTTAGACTTCAATGTAGAGTAGAGGCAGATTAGTCATCATCAATGAGGCAACGATAGACTCTCTAATGTCTATAGTCCCCTAGTTTCTATGTCCATAAATATATAAAGGTGATAGGAGTACATGAGAAACTTAGAGTCCCATTTGGAGGTGGGAAACTAATCACATGGCTCAGTCACAAGGCAAGAACAGCTGTTAAACTAGTTATTTACATATGAGACACTAGTTAAGTATCTATACCTGTTGATTTATTCCTCAAAAATTAATATATATATATATTTATATATTAGTTTATCTCCTCATATGCAGGAGAAAGCAGGTCCAATGTTATTAAAGAGAATATTATACAAGCAAGTACTGGTGGGACCAGAGGACTAAGAGAAGAGTCAGGTATGGTGTCAAATGCTGGTTATCCCTGAGCTCAGGTGACTGAGGCAGGAGAATTACTGTGCTCTGAGGATGAACTCCAGGCAAGCATGGGCTAGAATGAGACCCTGTCTCAATCAATCAACTGATATATTAATAATTGAAAACAAAGAGAAGTGAAGTTGAAATCAATAATAAGAAAAGTGCCTCATATAGAAATACTTTTTTTGAAAATCAGACTTCTAAAGGTGAATGGACAATATGAGGGGGAACACAGTTTTCATTTCCTAGTCTCCAGTCTTTCTTTTCTTACTCTTC
Organism: Psammomys obesus; assembly: GCF_907164565.1. Classification (NCBI taxonomy): domain Eukaryota; kingdom Metazoa; phylum Chordata; class Mammalia; order Rodentia; family Muridae; genus Psammomys; species Psammomys obesus. Next base: position 12,080,797 of record NW_026585698.1, on the reverse strand, counting down.
TCTAGCCTCTCACACTATAAGCAATCATTCTCCAGTGCATTGCCTAAAGTAGAGCATATCTATTTATAACTGCCTGATGTCTTACCAAGATTCCCAGGGAGAGCATTTTTTCCCCCAGGTGAGCACTTCCCTGCCTGCCTGTATTGAATTCTTCCTTGTCTTGGCTTTAGAAGTTTTCTACTTTCCTCCCAAAGCCAGTCCTCTGATCTCTTACTTCCAACCCAGTATCAGTGGAACTCAGTCATTTACTGCTACCTCTCAGGGCCTGAGTGCAGCCATGACAACTGACATTTCTAATCTTATGGTGGCCCTCCTTCTTCAAGGTACTTAGAGAAGGGATGAACAAGAGGCTCCAGATATGCCTCAGTTAAGAAAGCAAAGGAGACAGGTCAGACAGGTTGAGTCCTAAAAAAAAGGACTTTCTGAGTGTGGAGCATAAGGGGAGCCCAGACAGGGTGAAGGACAGACCTATAATCAGGATCCAAAAATGACATGGAGAAGCAACTGAATTGCAGGGCAGAGTCACCCACAGAGAAAAGTACAGAACCAACCCTGAGCAAAGCTGAACCATGAAACATGTTCAGGGTGAGCTGGAACTTGAAATGTGAACATTCAACCAAGTTCAAAATCACTCTTGTCTAGATTTTCCAGATTTTCCCCCCTAACTCGGATGTTTATACATGTCCTGAGCATATGTTCGGACAGTTCACATGCTTTAGAATCATACATCCACACCTGAAATTTTCAAATCAAAATGCTCTCTTTCTATGACTTCCGAGATCTACTTTTTTAACCATTGGCTTTTTTTTTTTTTTTCTGTTTTTCCCTTGTTTGTCATGCTTTGTTTAACTGGGGTTTAGTTTTCCCCTTAAAAAGAAAACTATGCACTTTATTTTGTTTGTGAAGTTATTTTCATATTTTCCCTGTGATATTTTGGGTCAGTTTAATATATAATTTGCAGAGATGTCTTGTGGACTCTGTCTTGCCATATCGCTATAATTATCTCTGGGGAGATTTTTCATTTCCTTAAAATTGTATTTATTTTATTCTATTCAGTTGTTTATGCCACGCTCAGAAAATCCAGGAGCCTTAATGACCATATCCATTATAGAAATAATCATGACACCCAGATAGCATCATGTTTTTTTCTCCTAGTACTTGCCTAATTTTCCTGTTTATGAAACATTTGAGTAGCTTCTCTATTAATAAAGCTTTTCTGGTGAGATTTATATGAAATGGACTTGCTTTTCTCAATTAGTTAAGTTTTTACTCCCACTTCAATTAACAAATGATCTATTTTTTAACTACAATCTAGAGCAGAAGTACATATGATGTTAAATTCTTTTTACCTTTTTTTTTTGTAGTAGAAAAGTACTCATAGCCTTTGACCACTATACCTTGATAGTCATTTACCTTTCCATTTTTAATTTTAAGTCAGATTTAAATTTATATCAAATTCGAGCAAAAGTGTCATGCTGCCCACATCTATCTGCCGTCTGCATTCCACATGGATAGCGCAGGTAGTCAGCACACCCGACATGAATCTGCGTGGGTACCTGTTCTCACAGAGGACACAGCTGGACAGAGTTGAGGTGACATCTCCTCATCATTGCATATTTCCAGTGTCTTGGTTGAGTCAAAGGTCCCCTGTGCTCATTCCTTGCTATCCCTGGTGCACATGCCCTCCTCAGAGTCTCCATGGCTCTGCCATCTGCACACTCTTTTACAGATGGCATTATGGGTTGCTTTGCTTCCCTTAGCAATGTACTCTTAAGAATTCACCATGACTTTTAAAAAAATTTTATATTAGTTTATTTACTTTACAGCCCAAAGGTGGTCCCTCCATCCCCTCCTCCCAGTCCCCCCCCACTTTCCCTCCTTCCTCCTTCCCCTTTCTATCCCCCTCCAAAAGGGGAGCCCTTCCCCCTGTATTAACCTTCCCCAGAACATCAAGTCACATCAGGACTGCCCATATCTTCATCCCCCGAGGCTTTTAAAGACCGGATACTTCCTGTTATAAGCACTGAATAATTTTCTAATGTATAAGTGTATGCCTGTGTATTTATTCACCTTTCTTGTTTCTGTGTCTTAGAAATTATCAATGCCGATAATTTAATTTCTACATACATTTCTCTGTGGTCATAAGAATTCAACCTAATTATAAATTTTAAGTGTTAGTACTATTTTCCCCAAAAAGTCTAGACTAGGTTTAATATTCAAGCAAGAAACTTCATTGCAATTAGTTTCAATCATATAAATGATTAGTATATATTCTCTATTCAATATCAAAATTTTCAAATTTGAACTTATAATGTAGAAATTATAAAATTTATACGAAAGTATAATCTATCAATAATTTATATATGTATGTAATTGTATGTTAGAGTGAATGTGGCTATTTGTGTACAGACAGAGGTAGTCATTTTAGCAACAATAGCATCTCCTATTATCACAAATAAAATTATGTTCCCAATACACTCAATGACTAATCTTACACACATTTTAATTCATTTAGTTGCTAAGTCATGAATAATATTATGGAATACTGAATACAGCATTAAAAAAAGAACATTAGCCTTTTAAAATATTCATTCTTGTTTTGTTCTTTGAACTGCTTTTACTAGGAAGAATATGACACAAATACAGAAATACTCCATTTAGATGAGTATGTAAAAGCTCAAAATAAACCATTAGATTCAGAGCCTGGTGGTGTGGGAATTTCTCATAGTCTGTATTCTTTACTCTAATGGAAAAGACTGAAAGCCCATGCAATACCAGCAATTCTATTTGCCTTCAAGGAAGGTTAGGAATGTGGAAAACTGACCTCTCATTATTCAGTCAATCCTTGATCCTTAAGGGGAAGGGGATGATAGGAAGAGGAAAGAGAGAAAGGATGGGACTGGGAGGAGTTGAGGGAGGGGGCTTCAATCAGGGTATATAATGAATAAATTATAAAAAATATTTTAAAAATTTTAAAACATCCTATCTGGTGCTCTAGAAGTGCTTTAAAGATAAGAACATTCTTGAAATGAAGAGTCTAAATATAGCTTGACAATTCTTTTTTTATTTTTATTTTTATTAATTACAATTTATTCACTTTGTATTCCCTCTGTAGCGCCCTCCCTCCTCCCTGCTCAATCCCACCCTCCCTCCCCCTTCTCCACCCATTCCCCTCCCCTAGTCCTCTGATAGGGAAGGTCATCTTTCCCTTCCATCTGATCCTAGCCTATCAGGTCTCATCAGGAGTGGCTGCCTTGTCTTCTTCTGTGGCCTGGTAAGGCTGCTAGCCCCTCAGGGGGAGGTGATCAAAGAGCAGGTCAATCAGTTCATGTCAGAGAAGTCCCTGTTCCCATTACTATGGAACCTACTTGGACATTGAACTGCCATGGGCTACATCTGTGCAGGGGTTCTAGGTTATCTCCATGCATGGTCCTTGGTTGGAGTATCAGTCCCTGAAAAGACCCCTGTGCCCAGATATTTTGTATCTGTTGCTCTCCTTGTGAAGCTCCTGTCCTCTCTAGGTGTTTCTATCTCCCCCTTCTTTCATAAGATTCTCTGCACTCTGCCCAAAGGTTGGCCATGAGTCTCAGCATCTGCTTTGATACCCTGCAGCCTTCTGGAGGCCCTCTGTGGCAGGCTCCTGTCCTGTTCCCTGTTTTCTCCCTCTTCTAATGTCCATCCTCTTTGCCTTTCTGAATGGGGATTGAGCATCTTAGCGGGAGTCCTCCTTGATTAGTTTCTTTAGGTGTACAGATTTTAGTATGTTTATCCTTAAACTAAACAATGTGAGCGTCTCAGAAAATATTTGTTTTCATTTTACAATTGGCTGTCCTTTGGCAGAAACAAACTAACAAACAAAACAAACAAACAAACAAAAACAACAACAAAAAACAGTGCCTCATAATTCCCCCTGAGCCAGTCTACACGACTCAATATATTTCTGATGAATGTGCTTCTCCAATATTCATTTCCAGTAGGAAGGATCATTTGATGCACTGTTCTTAAATTCACAAAGAATCTCATTTATAAGTAAAACAAGAATACTAGATACGCATCATAAAAGACTCTTTTCTAATTGATCTGCGATGTCATTTTTTCCCACAATTCTTGTCCATTAGACACAATTGTTACCCCCTTGAAATGAATGAGGTTTGGGAATTCACTAAACTGCTACAGTGATTCATGAGTTCATGCTTCAGAGATCTGGTGGGCATGAAGGTCATTCTACACCCATTGAACAAAATAAAGCCTCCATACAAGGCCGAGGATGACAATAAGAACAAGATCAATTTCTGACATCAACAAGTGACATGTTTAACTTTGACAATGACATATATAAATATATATATATTTATATATATATGGTCTGCAGGAAGAATTAGGAGTGAAGAGAAAGTGGGAGCGTCAGGAATACTAGGCACACCCCACTGAAATGAGGAGCACTATGAGGAGCACTGACACAATCGGTAGAAAACTGTACGTACCGTGTTAATACCTGAAAATATCTTGTTAGATACAATTCATATTTTTTTGGGACACTAAGTTCTAAAAATCCAGTTAAGAAAGAAGAGAGGACATCGTAATTACAGTGATTTTTTTTTTTTTTTTAAGAATGTGCCTTTTGGCAGAAAGCAGTCATTTTAAATTTACAGTTGGGCTTATCTAAGATGATATGGAGAAAAGGGAGTGGGAACACAGAACCCCATTTCTGTGTGCTTTATTCCAGCAGGGTTTTGAATGTAATACAATTAACAATAAGTAAGTTCCTATGGTTTACTTAATTAGATACTTCGTCTTTATATCATCGGAAGGAGCGTTTTTTTTTCTTTCTAATTACTTTCCTCATTTCATTAAAAGGCTACAAATGCATTAGCAAAACCTGTCAAGTCTACCTCCAAAGTTCCCTACTCTGATTATGTGGTTGAAGAGGGATGGGAAAAATGTTGATCAATGAGTTTCAAGTTACAGTTGTTCAGGAGAAAGAATTCCTGCCTTCTACATGCCTTGTGCATGTCAACTACAGTCACAGTAACTACAGTAACCCCAGTGTGTATTCAAACAGCCAGCAGAAAATTTTCACCATAACTGATAATTATTGAGCAGACAGATATGTATGACCTGATCTTAATCACTGCAAGATGAATACATGTAGCCAAGCTACAAGGTACTTTGTTTTTTTGTATTAAATTTTGTAAGATTACAACCCGGTTAATATAAATTTTAAAAAAACCCAAAATTCTCTCCAGGTGTTTACATAGTTGCTTTCCTTGGGCTTACGGTAGCTCCTCACATTTCATACTTTAATCTGTTTAACTCTTAGCCATCCAAACAACACCCTCCTCCATACTATTTTATACTCTTTCACCTGGTTCCTTCACACATCTCCAAATGGCATTATTTATACTTAAAAAACTATAACAGACAAGGATGGATGCCATTAAGGTTTCTTATAACTGAAGAAACCTGGGAGAATAGTTCACACATGCTCTGTGCCATCAAACTTTTTCTAAAGTTAGAAATCCCCAAGTGATCACAAGATGATGTCTTTATTACCTTTGCCCTAACTCACTCATCTTGTCTCTGAGAAGAGGATATTTCATCCAGCCACTTTGCGGGACAGTTAAAGCAGAAAGACTGTCAGCGTTAGTCATACTAAGACCAGATAGCAAACACCTCAGACACAATAACTCATGTTTTGTTTGTTTGTTTTGTTAGACAGTTGTATGTTCAGGTTTTTTTAACTTTAGGACACACTGCTACACAGATCTAGCATGAAAACTCATTTTATTAAGATTATTGCTTAGTAACCAATGCAATAATAATGATTCAATAAATTCATGCTGAGAAAGATATTGTGTTAGTTAATTATGTTGCTATGGAATGTGCTGGGTTTGACTTTTATTTCTGGAACACCTCAAAGCAGTAAAGTCTACTCCCAAGTATCTTAAATATATCTACAAGAACAGTCCAGGTTTTGGTGGCTTCCTCTCTTATTCTTGGTTAGAGATGAAAGCATGTGAAATAATAGACAAAGCCTCCAATTAGCTGACCCTGTTTAATCCCCACTCCATCACACAGTTGATGGAACCTCAGGGTCTTCCAAAAAATGTCATATTTTCAAATACAATCAATAATTATTCAAAAATGTTTCAAGAATCCATTCTCCCACTTTGAAGCTAAAGTGAAGTGGGAGATAGCTTAAATGTTGCCATGATATAAGACATAAGTCACACATAGCTGCATGGAAATTATAATTGTAAAGAAAAGCATATATTCAGGAAAAGAGAAATCAGCTCTCTTGCTATTGGGCTCTGAGAAAGACTTCAACCAGAATCCAAACAACTTATATATATTTTTTTAATTTTTTATTAATTACACTTTATTCATTTTGTATCCCCCCATAAGCCCCTCCCTCCTCCCCTCCCGATCCCACCCTCCCTCCCCTTTCTGCATGCATGTCACTCCCCAAGTCCACTGATAGGGGACGTTCTCCTCTTCTTTCTGATCTTAGTCTATCAGTTCTCATCAAAAGTGGCTGCATTGTCCTCTACTGTGGCCTGGTAAGGCTGCTCCCCCCTCAGGTCATCTCCACGAATAGTCCTTGGTTGGAGTATGATTTTCTGGGAAGTTCCCTGTGTTCAAATTATCTTGTTCTGTTGCTCTCCTTGTGGAGTTCCCGTACCCTCCAGCTCTTACTATTTCCCACTTCTTACATAAAATTCCATTCACTCTGCCCATCAGTTGGCCATCAGGCTCAGCATCTGCTTTGACAGTCTATACTGCAGAAGCTTTCAGAGGTCCACTGTGGCAGGTTTCAAGGTTGTTTCCTGTTTTCTTCTGGCTTTCAGAGGCCCTCTGTAGCAGGCTCCAAGGTTGTTTCCTATTTTCTTTTTCTTCTGATGTCCATCCTCTTTGCCTTTCAGGATGGGGATTGAACATTTTAGCTAAGGTCCTCTCTTCTGCTTAGTTTGTTTAGATGTACAGATTTTAGTGGGTTAATTTATATTGTATGTTTATATGAGTGAGTATATACCATGTAGGTCTTTTTGCTTCTGGGACAACTCACTCAGGATGATCCTTTCCAGGTCCCACCATTTACCTGCAAATTTCATGATTTCCTTATTTTTCATTGCTGAGTAATACTCCATTGTATAGATGTACCACAGTTTCTGCATCCATTCTTCAGTTGAGGGGCATCTGGGCTGTTTCCAGCTTCTGGCTATTACAAATAAAGCTGCTACAAACATGGTTGAGCAAATGTCCTTTTTGTGTACATGCACCTCTTTTGGGTATATGCCTAGGAGTGGTATGGCTGGATCTTGAGGAAGCGCTATTCCTAGTTGTCTGAGAAAGCACCAGATTGAGAAAGCGCCAGATTGATTTCCTAGAACTCATTGGTACAGGAGAAAACTTCCTGAACAGAACACCAACAGCACAGGCTCTAAGAGCAACAATCAATAAATGGGACCTCATGAAATTGAAAAGCTTCTGTAAAGCAAAGGACACCATCATCAAAACAAAGCGACTGCCTACAGATTGGGAAAGAATCATCACCAACCCTTTATCTGACAGAGGACTCATATCCAATATATATAAAGAACTAAACAAGCTGAAAAGCAACAAACCAAGTAATCCACTTAAAAAATGGGGAACAGAGCTAAACAGAGAATTCTCTGCAGAGGAATATCGAATGGCAGAGAAGCACTTAAAGAAATGCTCAACCTCATTAGCCATCAGGGAAATGCAAATCAAAACGACCCTGAGATATCACCTTACACCCATCAGAATGGCCAAGATGAAAAACTCAAGGGACAACACATGCTGGAGAGGTTGTGGAGAAAGGGGAACCCTCCTCCACTGCTGGTGGGAGTGTAAACTTGTACAACCAAACAACTTATATTATTTGAAATATTTCATGTCAACTTGTCGTGAATGGCTAACAGTTTGATTTCCCTTCTGAGCTTCTTCTCATTGAGTATAATCAAAAAGTATGGCATGGCATTTGTACAAAGCAACAAAATTTTCTGTAGATTGTCTTTGAACATCTCACTTTCTTCCTTACTGATCTGTTTTATAAGCCTTGCTTTTATAATTTAAGGTAGGAAAAAAATCAGATTTTGTGTATAATCTTAACTTTAATGTTGGGGTTGGCCCTTAACACCAAGCTTCTTCAGCAATTAAGTTTGTTCAGGATCAGCCTTATATTCCATCATGATATTATGCTTCCTCTTGGCAAATGTGAGGTAGAAAATATATCTGCTTTTACACTCATTCTTTCTCTGAGTATTTTTCTCTCTCCCACCCATTTTAGTTTCTGTTTGGCTTTGGATTTTTGTTGAAATAGACTCCCATTATAGTGCTCTGGTTGGTCTGGTATTTGCTATGTTTCCCAGACTGACTTCAGACTTGCTATAATCCTCTGGCAGCTGCCTCCTAGTGCTGAGATTATTGGTATTGGCTACCATGACTGGTTTATACTTGAATGATCTGGACTACTTGAAAAGAGAATACTGACTCTTAAGGAGATGATGTTCCCAAATTTCATTCAGCTTATAATGCAATTTCAACGGCCAATGACTGTCTTCACTGCTCCATTCAAGATCACAGAGCCTTGTTCGATATACAGCAGGAACAAGAGCTCTTGTTGAATGTCTAAATGAAACAAGACCTCTATAATGGATGAAGCAATGAAACATAATTCACAGGCATGCTCCTTGTTCAGTTGGGTGCTGTGTGCTAAAAGTGTAAAAGAGGCTTCAAGAAGTGGCCAAAGCAAGTGAGACAATGAATATAACTTGTCTTCCTTAAGTCAAACTGAAACTATGAACCCATGTAATTTGAGCATGGAGGGAAATAGCACACCACTGTTTATGTATGGACTCATTAGGATTTGAATGTCACACCTTGTGGAAACAAAGCAGGTAGTACAAAAGAAAAGGCCATGGCGAAAATGATATCTAGATGTAAGGTAAGGTGACCTCCCACTTTCCTGTTATCTGCAATTTCCTCTGACAGATAGTAAATTCAGCCATGAAGAAATCATTAAAACTGAGAAAGTATGTCTGCTTTAAATACTATGGAATATGATTTCCATTCATAGTCATAGTGTATCATACCTTTTTAAACATCCTGCTTCCCATCCCAATGCAAACATAAAACCGAGAAATGACACGGTATGTTCACACAGAGCTGTATATGTGGAACATTTTCCCAAAGAACATTCACAGCATGTCTTCTCTGAATAAAACAAGCTTCTTTATGAAATGTAAAAGTTAAGGGGAACAAAGTAGCAAAGACAAAACAATTTTAGGATGGAAATGTTCACAGCACACACATAACCTTGTTCAGTATTTTTATAGAGAAGATGTAATTACATCCACCCTTAATTACACAGAAGAGAGATGAAGATTGAGGCAGTCAATGCAGAACCTCATATATACAGCTTGGGTGTTTCAGCAAAAGTTTCTGGTACGTTGATTGAAAAAACAAAACAAAAAATGAAAACCAAAAAACAGTACTTCTAACAAATGTGTTGAAAACCTGGAGGCACACTACGGCAAAGAATGACCCTTACTCATAGAACATTAAAGACAAACTCAGAATAGGCCATATGTTTAAATGTAGGCACTAAAATTGAACAAGTGGGATAGACTGGATAAGGTTTTGTGACATTAGGTACAGCAGATAATTGTTCCCCAAAACAACAACAAAATACACAAACAAAATACAGTATTTGCCACATGAGATAAAAATATGAAGTAGATTTCATGCAAATAAAAAAAAACAGTTTTCTTTAGAAGATAGCTTTAAAGCACAAAAGTGCCAGCCACTGACTAAGAAAAATATTATCTAAGAAGAGAGATCTGCAAATCTTTAAGGATGTCTTAAAAGCAAAACAGTGATAAGCCTCACAAAGAACGTGTAGGAAGATACTTGTCAGTATTTACAGAGAAAAGGTTAGACAAGTGGACGGTACACACAGAATGAATACTAATTAAAACAAAGGGTCAATACTCAGTACCAGCATGGGCATCATTCTGAAGCCATTACTGTGGGGGGGGGGGGCTGTTCTTGGTTGTCAATTTGACTACATCTGGAACTAAATAAAACCCAAACAGTTGGGTACACCTGTAAGGGATACTTTTCTTAATTAAATCATTTTGAGTGGAAAGATTCATGTTTAATTCAGGTTTTCTAAGGTGGAAAGATCCACCTTTATTCTGGGCCACACCTCCTGCTGGTAGCTTATATAAATGACATGAAAGAAGGAATTGCTCTCTCTCTGTCTTTTTCCCTACTTGATCTTGTTTTGGACAGCAACTCCATTCATTCTGTAGCATTAGAGCCTACTTCTTTAGCTTACTAGCATGTACAGAAAATAAGCTGAGATATCCAGCCTCATCTCAACCTCATAAACTGAACTATAGACAGACAGACAGATGGACAGATAGGTGGTCATTTTATAAGATCTATTTTTCTAGAGAATCCTGATTAATACAGCAGGTATCAGTGAATGTGAAGTTAGGTATCAACATAACATGTTTTTTTTTAACATTTAGCAGTCCCTTAAAAATATTAAATATAATTGTTCACATGACCAGAATTCATTGCATGAAGAGCTCTTTACTCAAATGAATGCACATCATATATCCACAGAAAGATGTATTGGGAGGAAATGAGGGAGGGTAGTATGGCTGGGATACAAAGTAAATAACCTGTGATTAATATAAAAAATAAAAATTATTAAAAAAATAAATAGCCAAAGCAATACTTTCATACAGGCCTGAACTCAAAGTAACCCATACATGTCTCAAGTAGTGAAACAGGAACAACTGTGAGCTTTATGTACTCTTTCTACTGCCCACACTCAGTAATTTAAAAACAAAATATTAAACCACAGTATAAAATTATACAAAGTGAAAAATACAATCAAATACCTAAGACTCCATATGATAAAAAATAGTTAACATCAAGGAAGAGATACACTCATAATTTTTTAATTTTTTTCTCTATTATTATTTATTACAATTTATTCACCCCTCATCTTCTTCTGGTTCCACCCTCTTTTCCTCTCCCCCTCCATATCCCTTCCCTAGTCCACTGATAGGGGAGGTCCTCCTCTCCTACTATTTGACCCTAGCCTATTATTATAAACGTACTAAAATCTATAGCCCTAAAGAATCTAAACAACAAGGAGGACCCTAGGGAAGAGGCTTAATCCTCATTCAGAAGGGCAAACAGGATAAATATAGGAAGTAGGAGAAGACAGGGAACAGAACAGGAGCCTTCCACAGGAGGGGACTCTGAAAGCCTAATGATTCTTTTTACATGTCTAATAAAAAAACACATATTACTTGCTTTTGATATCCATCATTGGAAGGTATAGACCAAGATGGTGAGTACATAAGATACCAGGATGCCATTTGAGATTAGAATGCCTAGTCTTGCTGCAATGAAAGGAAAGGATAGTTGGAAGAAGGCGGAACAGGAGCCACATGTCTGTCTCTCTGTCCTTCTTTCTTCCTTCTTAAGCCCAGGATTTAAGACCTGAAACACAACCCCTGGCCCACTATAGTGAAATGTATAGAGAGTGCCCACAAAGCCTGCCTACCCCAAGCTGTTGTCTCAGAGCAAGCACTGCAGCTGCGTTAGCCAGAAACTGGTTTCTTCTTTTCCCCTTCCCTCAGCCTACGACTGCACAAGAGTAGCAAGGTAATATTACCTAGATACAAAAAGGCAAGTTTTCCTTCTAGAAATATCTCGGCAGCATAGGTAGCACACCGTCCAGGCCCTAGCACAGTGGCTCTCAGCTTTCCTAGTCCTGCTACCTTTTAATACAGTTCCTGACGTGCTCACCCCAACAATAATATTGTTTTGTTGCTACTTCGTAACCGCATAATGAAAATGCCTGCGATTTTCCAGTGTTCTTGGGCGACTCCTGGAGAAGGCTCTTTCAACCCCCAAAAGGTTGCAACCCGCAGACTGAGACCCAACCGCCCTAGCCAGAGCTTCAACAGCTTCATTGTCTCTCTCTTCCCCTTAGGCTAAAGGACAGATTTAGTCAATTATTCCCATGGAGTTGTGTAGAAAAACAGAAGACCTTTACTTTGGGGAAATCTATGAAACCGCACATTAATTAAGACTTCAGCAGGCATCACCTGTGCTGTGCTGTCAGAGACATCCGAGAGTACCCTATATCCTTTGACAGGAAGTGATCAAAATGATACTTTACTGTGTTCTTTCACTTTCCAACCTCAAGCCTGTATGTCAGGAAAACATCAGCCACACAAGCATGGGACACTGTACAGGAGCTTCCCAAAGCTAAGGTAATAAGGAATATAGGACAAGCACAGAGTGGAAGGGCCTCAGGAGGTGTGACAAGTACCCGGGATCAGTTTCTAAAGTGGGGAAAAGATAAACTGGTGCAGCCAACCTAAAGTCTGAGATTGATTTACTAATATATAGCAATGCCAGGGCTTCCCTTAGTTGTGAGACATACTACCACAAGGTAAGATATTTACAGTGGTGAAGGCTGGGTGAGGCGTATGCGAGCTTCGCGTACTATCTCTGAGATATTAATCTAAGTCTAATTAAGAGCAAGAGCAAAGAGACCTCATCTCCTTACTTAGTAAATTGGAAACATTATCCAGAGAAAATGATTGACCTGCTTGAAAACGTGCTATTCAAGACTCATATGGCTTAGCTGTAAGGGTAAGGTCCACTGTTTTTGATAATACTTTTCATCTTGCCAGTTAACCAGTTAAGTAAAGTAACTAAAGGTAAATCCGGTCATGAGATTCTACAAAAGCCTCTGCAGACCTCAGCTTTCTACAAACCACAAATCAAAGCTGCCTATCCTAAATTTCTTTATTGAATCACAGGAAAGAGTCTGGATTAATTAAACTTAATAACTGGGTAGAGAGAGAAGACACTAATGACAAAATAAGTACAAATAAGTATATGATTAAGTTACCTGCTAAAATTAAAATATACAGTGATAAAATTAGTCTTTAATATTTTTGCATTTCATCTATGAGACTGCTCACTGAAACTTACTTGCAAGCTCAAAATTCCATACTCATGTTTCCCCCAAAGTCAACCACAGTTGTGATTGCACAGAAAGAAAAAAAAAATGTGGTTGGCTGACAGACAGGTCCCTTCCGTAGGTCAAAAATTCACACTTGCTTACTTCAACATTTGCTATAGTGCTGTGCTTTCTGTTATTCTATAAATGATGCCTCAAGCAAGATCTGAAAATCTTCTTAGGTTTAATGAATCCATAGTAAATATTTAAGGAAGGACCCAATAAGCAGTATAGAGAAAGCAAAGTTTTATAGTGATTGGTTGAAAGACATGGTGTGGCCACAGGTCTCTCCCTCCCCCTATGAGCAATATAGCTGGGAGTAATGAACTCTGCTTCACTGTGAATCCAAGGACATAACCACCAAAAGGAGGAAAATAGGATTTACATATCCTATATCGGAAAGCCTAAGCTATTTAGCCTTGGTTTTCACAGTCTGATGTTTTTGGTGTGTGTGTGTGTGTGTGTGTGTGTGTGTGTGTGTGTGTGTGTGTGTGTGT
>NW_026585698.1:12049383-12067206 GCF_907164565.1 Psammomys obesus | reverse complement strand
TGTGTGTGTGTGTGTGTGTGTGTGTGTGTGTGTGTGTGTGTGTGTGTATGTGTACACCTTTGCTTCACTTAAGTTAAAACTACACAACTGGTAACTTCTCAGACAATAGCTCATTCCATATAAGCCTTGAGATGCCCAAACATATAATCCAAAGAACTTTCCAGTTTCATTAGGCTCTTGGCTACAACATGGGAACTGAGCATGATGAATGTTCTAAGTGATGGCAGTTTTGCACCCACAGGATCTTAGACATTATAGACAGAGCTTTTATTCAGTACATAAGTGATACCCTGTGAAAGATTTCTTTAAAAGTCTACACAGGGCAAAGGGTCCAGATCCTCCCTATGTATGGTCTTTGGTTGATGTATCAGTATCTGCAGTCTCCCCTGGGCCCAGCATTTTTGGCTTTGTTGGTCTCCTTCTAGAGCTCCTGTCCCCTCTGGGTCCTTCTATTTTCCTCTTCTTCTATAAGACTCCCTGAACTCTATCCAAAGTTTGGCTGTGAGTCGTAGTATTTGATTCAGTCCCCTACTTGGTGGAGTCTTTTAGAGGACATCTATGATAGGCTAGAGTTAGGCAACAGGGGAGAAGGACTTCCCCTATCAGTGGACAAAGGAAGGCAGCTAGGAGGAGAAGAGGGAAAGAGGGTGGAACTAGGAGGAAATGAGGGAGGGGACTACAACTAGGATACAAAGTGAATAAATTATAAATAATAATAATAAATAAAAAGCAAAAAGTCTATACAGAGTATGAATGTACAAATCAACATGGTTTTGTCCTCCTCCTTTTTATTGAGAGAGGGTTTCTCTGTGTGTAGCATTGGCTGCCCTAGACTCACTTTGTAGATCAGACTGGTCTCGAACCCACAGAGATCCACCTGCCTCTGCCTCCCTGAGTCTCCTTGAGTGCTGGGATCACAGGTGTGAGCCACCCTGCCCAGTGAATATCTCTGCCATTAAATGATTCATATTTTATCTCTGGGGACAGTTATTTTCTATATGTCGATCAGTTATCTGGATATTTATGGGTCTGTCACTATATGGGACCTCCATGAGAGGACACTGGGATTCATACCACAGCTTTTCCCTGTATCAAGCAGACCTCATCGTCCACTTCAGAAACACAGCTCCAAATACACCCGAGCTTGCTCCTCAGAAGACTAGCTCAGTTCTATCTTCATTCAGGGATTCTCTTTTTCGCTATTCCTTATAGTACTAAAACGCCTAGCACACTCAATGGCTAAGTACACGACAGTGAGACAGCCCAACCACAGGTATATTCACTGAGACAGGCCAACCACAGGTATAGTATATGCAGACAAACCAGCCATACAACACTGAGACAGCCCAGCTACAGGTGCCTGACACAAAGACAGCCCTGCCATAGGCACATCATGCTGAGATGGTCCAGTCATCATGTAGAGCCACACTTCTTATTAAAAGCGATTATTTTGCCTAAGCTGTAAGTTACTTCTACAGGTCTGTCTTAGTTTTTTTCCACAACTGGTCAGTGCATGCGCGTTTACTGCTTGGTAGTCCTACAGGAGGTAGCTGGACATACGAGCTGAAAAACCACCTGTACACAGCAAAGTCTGCCAGCAGCAGCCAAAGGCCATCGCATCAGTTGCCTTGGGCAGAAGAGCTCAATTGAGCATTGCTATAGAGGCAGAGGGGAGATATTTTATTTTTACCTAGAAATTCTAAATCAGTATGTGATTTAATTTTGATTTATGTAAATATCTCCTAATAGTTACTCGTGAACAATGAACTCATTATTTTGAGTTAAATCTCTGGTTTCCTGCGCAACTTGGCTGTATAGTGTTACAGAGAGTTACAAAGGCTATATGACGGAAAACGTCATACAAGAATTTAGTTTCCTCCGCTCCTGATGCAACCGAGGTAAAGGAGAGATCAATCAATTGTAATACCATCACCAAATTAAATGAGCCACAGAAGTATAAGAATCAGCACCAAGTGGCCAAGAGAACTAATGGAGGAGACTTTCCAAGTAATCTTCAACAAGTGCTAAAAACTGCGAGGCTGGGAGTGGAAGGATGACTCAGAGGTCAGGCATGTGCCCTGCTTCTGCAGAAGACCTGATTCAGTTCCCAGCATCCATACTGAGCACTGATACTAGCTCCAGGAGATCAGACTCCCTATCCTGGACTCCAGAGGCACAAACACATATGCGTTAAGAAATATCAAAGCACAGCATTGTCCAAATATGAGATTAAAAAAGTAGGAATAATATTTTTTAAATATCACAAAATGTCTGTCTTGTAATCCTCATCAAAAAAAGATAAAAGTTGTGGGAGATTAGAATCTCAGACGTGGCCATGGTTGTCTGGGACACTGGCATTATTATAGCCTAATCTAACTAAGTCCTGCCTAGTTACGGAATCATTATTTTACACATACTCAAGTCAGCATAGATCAATATTCAAAGAGATAAGCCAAAATATATAATGAGAAACTGAAATGGGAAAGATAAAACTAACAAGACAAGACAAACCAACCGGAACACTTAGACTGCTAATAACCTCTGTTGACAGTTAGAAAGAAAATAATCACCTGTTCGGATGGCTAATAACCTCTGTTGACATTTAGAAAGAAAATAATCACCTGTTCGGATGGCTTTATGGATTTACTTCTAAGGTTAAAAAACAAAAATCAATGCCTTATTAATCTTTCGACATTCTCCAAAAACTACCATCCAAATAGTGACCAACCGTGGGAATTATCTCTAACGGCAATAAATGCAGCAGAAAAACAAGAAAAACAGCAGGTACATCGCACCACACTGGCAGTAACAGACTCTGCCTCAACATTCCATAAACTTTACTTTAAAAGCCTTTGAGAAGGAGTAAATGTGTAATCCCGTAATGCAATTTCTCCATTCACGGTTTCAGAAAAATGCGTCCAATTTAAAATATGTGTTCTCAAACTGTATAGGCAGTGCTAAATCTCCTTCCTGCTGAGATGCCATGAATAATTCTGCTTGGAAAGTTCTCTGAGCAGGTCTTTTGAGCATCTCCATTTGCATGTAGTTACCAGAGGGGGGAGTGGTTAACTGGAAGTATTTCCCTTCGCCTTTCTTTTGTCTTCTTTGGATAAAAGGACGATTTTAACTTTTGCTTTTATTTTTTTAGAAGGTGGTCTAAATAACGTAAAATATCAAACAGATGAATGCTCTGGGAGATATGCTTGCTTCTCTTCTTGAAAGTAGTAGGAAATGTTCTCATTATTCTCCTCCAGTCTTCTGTCTAAAGTAGAAGGCGATCATATCAGTTTAGTCACATCTTTCTGACTGTAAAATCATGCCTGTCAGTTTCCATCTTTCGCCCATGTGCGATATGTGTCTCTAAAGAAAAGAGATGACGGCAGTGGCCCAACCTTAGACTCTCACCTCAGAGTGCTGAACGATTGTTACTAAACTCAAAGCTCTATTTTATTTCATGAAATTTTAAATCTTTACTTTAAAAAAAAAATTAGATAAGGTATGACCATGTACCGAAGGCTGGCCCCAAACCCACAATTTAGCCAAGGTTGGACTCAAACCTGCAATTCTTCTGTTTTATGTAATGCATGGGACGCTAGGGGTACAATAGTAAAACTGAACTGATTTTTCTATGTACATTCAACTAATGCACAGAGCTAACTGGACCACATTCTGGTCCATCCCTAGAGAAAAAAAAATGTTTTTTTAATATAGCAATGTCTAAGCTTTCAAAAAGAGTCAACAATTCCTGCACCAGGAGGGAAAAAAAATCTTTCTTTTCCAAAAATTAAACAAACAAACAAACAAACATTTAACATGTGTGAAAATACATATCTATGCAGAAACCCCAGGGTTTCATTCACTTATGAAATCAACCACGGCAGGAATCCTCTCATTATGCTTCTTTCTTATGCATGTGTGTATTCATGCATACATGCATGTTAGGTGCATCTGTATGTGCAGGCCAGACAGAGCTCCATCTCAAGTTTTTTCAGACACTCCTTTTTTTTTTTTCTATTTTCTTTTTCTTTTCCTGAGATAAGGAGGAGCTAGGGGGTTTGGGTAGGCTAGTGGGTGAGCAAACCCCAGAATCTACCCAGGCCCCTCCTCCCTGCTCCTGACCCCCAGTGCTGAGATGGAGCACAGGCTTTGCTCCCACAACTAGACAGTTTTGACCTGGTTTCGGGGGCTAGAACCCAGGTCTTAAGGACAGAAGGCTTTAGGGAAGGCTTTGGCTACCCTACCCCAGCCTCACTGACTCTACAGGTGGAAGGATTCAAAGCTAAATTAAGCCTTTGTTCTTCCCCCAAATTCTAAACCACAAGATAGAGCAGGATGTAAATACGTATAAATTTATTTTTTCTCATTTACTTATTAATTAATTTATTCACCTTATATCTCGTTATAGCCCCCTCCTTTCTTACCTCATAGTACTACCATTACACCCCTTCCCCCCATCAATTTCATTTCAAATCATAATCAACACTTGGATTTTACTTTTGCCCTCAAGATTATGTTCATGATAGTTAACCAAAGAGAAATGGACACACACACACACACACACACATACTTCATGCTTTCTTGATGTATGTTTAGCATTTTCCATTGGAACAAAAGGGGGAAAGGTTCTGAAATAGTCCATTCTGTGCACCTGCTTCAAATTGAACAGCTTTCTTACACTTGCAAAATCATTTTGTTACAATGAATCCAAATGCAGGAAAAAGACCCTTGACAGCTGTGTATTTCCCCTTCTCCTGGAAAAGTCAGAGGGCAACTGTACTTGAAGGGCTCATTCTTGTCAAATATGAGAAGCTGAACGAAAAAAAAAAAAAGGCATATTTTATGCTGCAAACAACAGCGCTAGCATAGCAAGACACCCACACTCCAGTAGGGAAAGTGCCTCTGTGAAGAAAGCTAGACATCAGGTTTCATGACAAAGCAGAGACTTTTTACAAGCTGAGTTGGGGTTGTTTTTTTCCTCCAAGCTGAATATAAAATGTTCACAGTCAGGAAAACTTCTCTCTTATAAGGTTCCTCACAAGGTCCGCCAGGCTCTTGGGCATCTGCACGCACAACTGCCCCGCTTCCAGAGTCTCCAGTGCTCGTACTGAATGACAGAACATACTAAAACAAGGTTTTCCCCCTGTACTTTCTAAAATGTTGAAATGTTTCAGCGACTTGGATAACACAACTCACAGTGTTTTGCTGGTTTTTTTCTTTGCCACTCCATTGCCTTACTTCATCTACACAAGCAATCTACCTCTGAGTGACGCAGTCTGCCCTAAAGGTAATTTTTTGAAGTTTGGCAATTCGGGGGATATGGCTCGGCAGAGAAGAGCAGAAGCATGTGGGCATGAGCTTCCACCCTGGAACAGCAGAGAAAGATGAGCTGAGGCAGGAGCATGACTGAAATAATTGACCAGTCAGCTGAGTACACGTCTAGGTTCAGGGAGAGACTCTGAGGGCATAAGGCAGATAGTTACACAGGCAGACACCCAGCATACACCTTTGGCTTCCACACACATAGCTACACATATGTAGGAAAAGTAAAAAGTAAAAACCTTTCTTATGAGAGCAGGGAAATTAATGACTCTGAAATAGCACATATATCAGCATAGAGGACAAAAGAAGATAAGTTCAAAATTAAACTAAAACAAGAGTTTCTTAACCATTTGAGAAACTTTTTTTTCTGCTTAAACCATAATTTTACAAATGATTTTAAGTGTAATAAATTATGATCAGACTAAACAATAACAAAAAAAAATAAGTGCTGTGGCAGAAAAAAAAATTACAATGAATTGTGGTATGGGACTCCGGGTTGCACAGGCTAAACTATGTGAAAACAGAAATAAAGGAAGTGAGTTGTATTATCTGTGTTCATGCTGTTTTATCATGTGGCAATTTACATCAATACAAACACAATATAAAAAGGAAACACAAAAAGTGAAAGAATTTGTCACATCAAAGAGACAGGGAACAGAGTTTGGGGATACTCAGGTGCCACCAACTTGCAAGACAAGAAACTTAAGAGAGAGGGCACACAGGAAAAAAAGAGCTACAGAGAGGGCTTCACTAAAAAGCACCCTGTCGGTCTGCACAGGGAGCTCTTGAGATGCACAGAGACCTGGAGTAAAAGGAAAAAACCTTTCAATGTGGCGGGTGATAGAGTCATTCCCAGCCTTGATAACTGCTGTGAAGCATCATCAGTGAGCCAGACGGTTTACCTGACAATAACAGAAGGGGACACATTAGTGGTGAAACTATTTGTCTTTAAAATGAGGGCTGTTTTGGACTCTCCCTGAGGATGATAGATATTATTATCATGGCCAGCTTTAATCTTCAACTTGGACAGAATCTAGAATGTCCTAGGAAGAGAGGCAGGAAGAAGGATGGCTTACAGCAGGTTAGCTGGTGGTTTGTTGGTCTAGAACTCTCTAGATAAGGTTAATTGATGTTGGAAGACCCAATCCACTAAACTTGGGACCCGAACTGTATGTAAGGTGAAGATAGGCTAAGAAAGGAGTGTAGGCACTGTTTGCTCTTGATTACGGATGAGGCAAGATGCTTCAAGTTCCTGACTGATGTCCATGATGATGGACCCTTTCTCCCATAAGTTTTTCTTCCCAGTGTGTATTATCACAGTGAGAGGAAGTGGAACTAGGACAAACACACATCAGGAAGTCACGTAGATTGTGTGGCATCATCTTCAGAGAACGGTCAGTAGGAGGAGACGGACAAAACACCTGACACCTGAAAACGTTTCACATTCCACAGAACATATTAAACAATGGACATAAAAGCATGAATGAATGTCAAAGACCAGAAAAATAAAAACAAAGCAATCCACATCAAAATGTATCATAATAAAAATCCCACATGCTAGAGTGAGAGAGAGACACATACACATTTTTGTTGGTAGAATGTCTAGAAAAGCAGGGTAGGCAGGGCTACCATGTTTCCAGCAATTTCACTGGTGGAACTATAATTTTAAATCATTTGGTATCTTTGGAAAGTCCCTAAGGATGCACAAACACCCTAAAGATCATCTCCTCAAAAACTTACTGAATTCCACCAAGACCAGTGAGAATGATTGGCTTCTAAGCCAATCCTGCTCCTCCTCACTAAGGTTCACTCAGTAGCTCTGGAATCTTTGTAAGAAGTTGTGGCCATCAAGACAGGGCCTGAGTACTAGAAATAAAGTCTTATTGAGAGTAGAGAGAATCTAAAATGTTTCAGATAGACTTTTTTAAAATTTTTATTAATTACGGTTTATTTACTTTGTATCCCCCCTGTACCTCCCTCCTTCCTCCCCTCCCAATACCATTCTCTTTCTTCCCCATCCCTGTCCCTCTAAAACTGATACTCCAGCCAAGGACCACTCATGGAGATGGCCTGAAACCCCTGCACAGAGGTAGCCTATGACAGCTCAATATCCAAGTGGGCTCCATAGTAATGGGGACAGGGACTGTCTCTGACAGGAACTGATTGGCCTGCTCTTTAATCACCTCCCCCCGAGGGGGGAGCAGCCTTGCCAGGCCATAGAAGACAATGCAGCCTCTCCTGATGAGACCTGATAGACCAGGATCAGAGGGAAGGGGAGGAGGACCTCCCTCATCAGATAGACTTTTTAAAATAAAATACTTCTTTTATTTCCCTGAAATGTTTAAATGGGGCCTAGCAAGTCCTTCTCTACTTATTGACCCCAAAAGGACACAGTCATGTACCTCACTCCCCAAGACTGCCTAGCAACGCTATTGATAGCAAATAGTAGATAAAATAATCTCTGTGTCCTCAAATGTCTGGTTGCATTAAAATGGAAAGACACATGACTCAACTTTAATAGTGAAATTACTGATGTGCACAACAACATGATTGAATCAAATGCATGATAATAAGAGGAAGCTGGTCCCAAAATAATGTGGACCTACATTTATCATGAAAAATCTGGACTAGGTGAAACCATAAACTCTATGTGTCAGAATTGCCCTGGTGCCGAGGATAAGACTTACTGATATCATCAAGAATGAGAAAATCAAGATGATGCGTTCAAAGAAGCCCCACATCCCTACTGCCTAGAATTCAGTGCTGGAAGGTATGCATACCTTCCAGCTTTGCATACAAGCAAAGTGGAAAGATAATCATCAATATCTCCCAGCTATATATCCTGTGACCTACAACAGCAACCAGCCTGAAAAGTATGAAGAAATACTAATGCAATAATACAATGTGGCAGGAAGTTCGTAATGCTACGCAGTCAACCACTTTCTTGATCAGGTATAAGACCACTCCATGAAGTCAAATCCACATCAGACATTACTAATGTGGCCAAGGACCTGAGACCAGATAGGTTTTAAGCCTGGAGGAGAAGCTACTGTATTATTCTGCTATACGAAAAGAACAATAAAATGATTCCCAATGGCATTTTGTGACACAACAGATCAATGTCTTCCTCAACCCACATCAGAGAAGCTCCTTCTTGTAGTAGATGAATTAAGGAGAAACCCACATCTGAACAATGTGCAGAGTTTGAGGGAATTTGAAATACCCAGCCTCCATCAAACACCTCCTCTCAGGGATCAGGGAGCTGTGCAGAAGAGGCAGAGTGAAGATTTCAAAGGCCAGAGCGAATGGATGACGCCAAGGAAATGGTGTCTTTCATACCCAACAAGTATCAGAGGTGAACGCACAGAGAATGTGGCAGTACGCACAGGGCCTGAGCAGATTCAAGCCAGAGAGGCTCCTGGTAGAGGGGAGGAAGTAGACACGGGTCTCACACGTCCAACCCAGAAAGAAACATTTTTCAAATGATAGCTCCAAGGACTGAAAAAAAAAATCAAATTTCGTTAATGGATTGTCACCGAATATATCAAAATAGAACCACGGCCCCTTTGTCAATGTTTTTTTTTTTTCTTTGTTTAATCAAGAGAAAGAACATGAAGTTAGATGTGGAGGGAGGTGAAGGAAGAATGTAATCATTGTATGGATAAAAATTCTCAAAACGTAACAAATAACCCAGATATACAAGATCAAGAATCTAAATGTATTTCTTTAAGTTAAAGTTATTTCTGACGAAGTTTATGGATGAATAAGTATTGAAAATGTTAAGTGAATGAGATTTGTCAATTTCTAGGAGAGTTACAACTGACTATCTTATGCCATGCTTTTAGAATTTTATGAATCTTCAAGATATAGGTAGGTAGGTAGATAGATAGATAGATAGATAGATAGATAGATAGATAGATAGATAGAGAAAGAGATAGATAGAGAAAGAGATAGATAGAGAAAGAGATATATCTTGAGGATGTATGCAACTTTCCTTTATAACATGCATTCCCAAATAAGTTAATCCAGAGAAAACATGCAATGACCAGGACAACAACATATCATTAATGTCTACTTGTGCAAAGATGTTTTACACTATGAAGGCACTCTGTGGCCGGTGGATTAATTCGGTGCAAAACAGAGGTTTGATGGTATCATACAGTTTTATCCAATTGAATGTTACCTGCCTTATGAAAACCTTTTTTTTTTTTTAAAGCAAAACTTATTTATTTTTAGAACTAAAATTAATGGCATTCAATTTAAAAAAAAAAGAACAAGAAAATCAAGGTACACTCAAGACTGGTTAAGAAAGCAAGCCTGATTTTTTTTTTTTTTTTTTTTTGGTTAGGCTAAAAGGAAGACTTTAAGCTTTAAGACCCCATTTGGCAAGCATCTAGCTGATTGCTGCTGCCTTTCCTCACCCTACCTGAATTCAGTTTTTGTACACATGCATTTTTGCCAAACCTGCAGGAGTAAAAAGATTGTAAGATGTGCAGAGTGATTCTCTCAAAATTCTGTTGAGCTCAAAATGTACAAGATCAGTTGATGATTTCTGGAGTCTTTGATTTAAATTCTCTTTTATCTGTGGGTAAGTATAAATCTATAGGGTTTAGCCCGTATCTACTAAGTGTAGCTTCGTTAATGTTTAAGCCTCTGGAAAAAAAAATAATGGATTCCTATGATTCTATGAGACTTCTTCAAATATAAAATGTCTGAGGACATGTAAAATAGAGTTTTCTATCAAAATGTTTCTGCAAAAACACGGGTGGTGGAAATGTCTGTATTTTAAAATCAAAATTATGGGTAAGGATCCTTCTAAGTCTGTTGATCATGGGAGACTTCCAACAGATGAGAGTGTTTAATGTGCCAGGGGCTACTGACCAAGTTCTCTTTCCTGATTGACTTCGGAGAACCCAGGTCAGTGTGCATTTGAAGTAGCATTTAGACCTTTGTCAGCAAACGAGACTCAGGCCATCCACAATTTGAAATGATTCCCATTTGTTCTAGTCAAGTCCTGAAATAAAATATGCACAAAAGGTCAAGTGACTTGGATTTTCTTCAAGACTTGTAAAAAGAAAATAATAAACCAGATTGTCCTTAAGCTTTTATTGTCCCTTAAGGTGACAAATGAACTTGGGTTTTGAGGGTTTTAGGTGTAGTCAGTGTCAAATATCATATGACATTCTACAAATAAAACTGAACTGCATCGTGGTATATATGAAATTGGTAGAACTGCATTTGTTTATTTACTTGACAGATTCATTTAGGATGAAATATTACAATTATCATATATCTGGGACTAAGTAAATATGAAAGCTTGAAAAATCTGTTAAATATGTTGAAATGTGAAAATATTAAAGGCAGATCTTCTACAAAAAAGTAATCACAAGGTCATAGAAAACATAATTTTTTTTTGACAAATACATCGGTCAGTGTAAGCTAGAATATTACCGTGGATAACAGAAAGTAGTAATAAAGGCAGTAATTGGGTATGGTTATGGCTGAGATAACAAACATTTTAGGGAAAAAAATGAGTTTAAGATTGGTATTATTATGATAAATAAGTAAAAGAGAACTTTAAAGGATGTTTTCACACATACAGTGTTTTAACACTTTTCTACTTGTCCTTGTACAGTTGGGGACAGAAGGTTGAGCTCCGATGACTGTGCCTGCTGGAGAAAGTCCCTTCAGGCACTGTTGTGCCTGTGTAAATCCGGACTCTTAGTTATGACCAGGTGGACGATATTCAAAGTTAAATTCTGTGAAACATTTAAAAATAGTCATCATGTGACGGAGTGACAGACACGATGTATAAAGCTGATGTAAACTGTCTTGCCTTTTCAGCTGGAGCATTTTATTAAATCTTAAGTTTAGGACACAAAAGCAGTTTACTTATGACTTTCCGTGCGTTATATCAATATCTTTGGGTCCCTCCATACTATCCCCCACAACACTTCTCGTCTTGTTCCTTTCCTTTAATCTCCATAGGTCTCAACTTCTAAATTCATATCACAGGTACACCATTTTCCCTTCTACTTTTTTCGCCCTATCTTTTATAGGTGTTTCCTACACTGCCAAGGTCTCTTTCAATACACACGTGCGCGTGCACACACACACACAAAAACACACACACGTTTAAATCTAGATATTAAATATTGAGTCTGGCTTATTCCACCTAGTATAATAATATCTACTTCCATTTTCCTGAAAATTTCATAAATACTAGTCTCCAAAAAATATATATCCATATCTATATATGTTGTCATATCTGTATCTATATATCTATATTTATATCTATCTATATCATCTCTCTCTGTCTCTACCTATCTATCTATCTATCATCTATCACTTTCTTTATCCATTCATCTGCTGGTGGATATACAAACTGCTTTCATTTCTAAGTCCTGTCATAATGAACGCAGACAAAAAAAAAAGATCTCTGCAGTCTCCCAACTTAGAATAATCTCAGCAATCAAACAGAACTAATATAACCCGCTGAATTAAGGAGAACATTATGGCAAATTGTTATGATTTCATTGCTACCAAAAAAGCTTAACTATGTTTAGTTATTACTGAGTCAGCCAGGACATAATTTAGATTGGGTAAATATTTCCACATTATGGTTAGATCATAAAGTCTAGGTTGATTTTGGAAAAAATAGTATTGATAAATATCTACATTCTAGAAGGTCTCTGATACTTTATGGTTCAAAAAAAAAGTCATACAGAAAAATAACTTTTTAACTTCCACATTTCAGTGAAAGGCTTATCCTTCACTTATTTAGAGAGAAATAACAGCTGTTTCTACTACACTAAGAAGTAGCAAAACGGCACTGTGATACCATCAGCTGAAGCAGCAGACTCCAGGTTTGTAGTTCGGGAAACACCGGTGGCCTGGACAAAAGCCGGTGGAACACAGAGAGAGCATAGATCAGGTGGATTTTCCAAAGTGAAGTCCTGCTACAGGTGTTTGATTCAAAATGTGCCAGTGACTCAATTACAGCCGGAGTGTGAGAACGGAAGAGGAGAAGTATGGTGCACATAAGTCTGAATCATCTTTCTCTTCCATTTCTCTGTATCCAATTCCAAATTTAAAGACTTGAAATGAAGGTAGTTAAAGCAGTGGGATATCTAAAACTGAGGTAATGCTATTTTACTATTTAACATCAAAATCCCTTTTAGATTTTAATATCTGTTGTTTGTTTACATGATATTGTATAATAATAAAAATATTAAGCCAAATAAAATAGGAGATATATTGCAGCCCCTTCCCAAATATTTTAAAAACCAGCCAAAAAAAAAAAAAAAAACAACAAAAAACCTGATACTTCAAATGATCGCAGATGGAAACCAAAACTCAAGCACAATAAAACAAAAAACTTGATCTGTACTTCCAAGCATAATATTTAAGATATACAAAACAAAATATATGTGACTTTCTTGTCTTGTTATAGTAACCCTCACGTACACACATGATAGAAAAGGAAATTAGGATTTAAGAACTTGGAATTTGTGTATGGTGGGATCCACATACAATACCAAGCTTTGAGAGGCTGAGGTAGGAGACTCTCAAGTTGAAGGCAAGCCTCGGCTACGTGTGAGATGTTGTCTCGAAAAATAAAAACAAAAGTAGAGTATAGTTAAAGGAATTTAAAAAAAAACTATCAAGTATGAGACATCAGGGTTCATTAATCCTCAATTGAGCCAAAAGCACCCTCCCATCTTTTCCAGATCTAGCAGATCGTATGAGAGCTATCAGACTGGAATATTACTTAGAGATGAGATCAGGCCCATGCAAGAGCCATGTGCTAGCTTCAAAACAGACAGATGACTGTCTGGCAGCAAGCTGAAAACCAAGACAAACCTGTGAGCCACAGAACAAACACAGCTGTAGGAATCACAGCTTCTGCAGAGCAGTAACTGGGGCATAGCGGAAGAACAGCTCACAGTTATAATTGCTAATAATATTTCTCGGCCTACATTTATTCTGAGGTACAGTTGAGAGAGAATCCACATATACGTGAGATTTATTTATACAACTCCCCATTAAAGTAATTACAGTAATCGGGAGCCATTCATATAGATGTTTGGCCTTACAGAATCATTTCAAG
Source organism: Psammomys obesus (assembly GCF_907164565.1). NCBI lineage: Eukaryota > Metazoa > Chordata > Mammalia > Rodentia > Muridae > Psammomys > Psammomys obesus. The sequence goes on along the minus strand of NW_026585698.1, from coordinate 12,053,777 downwards.
ATTAACACAGTATGGCACATAATGCCTTCTATTTCTACATGGCATCTCAAGATTTCTCCACATTCAATTGATAAGGACTTTGACAGCAATCTACATTTAATTTCAATCTTGCAGAAAATCGGGTGCTAAGTTACTAAGGCAGAGCACAGAAACAGTTATGAGTCTAGAGGAAAACCTGCTTCTGCATCACAAATCAGAGTCATTAGAACTCCTGGTGAGGTTAATCTTAGAGACGATATGATCATTGTGCACATGAGAAAATAGCCACCTACAGAGATCAGAAAGAGGACAGGGGGCCTTGAAGGTACGTACATGCTGAAGGACAGATTAGAACCTGAGTCTCTGACTGTGGAATGGAGAGCCTTCCACAAAGATCCACCCTCTCTCCCACAACACATTACATACAGCTTGAAACCAACGGCCTCACCCTTCCACCTTCTGGAGGAGAGGTATGAAAAGTTTCTACCAGAATGCGTTTTATATCTAAGAAATGTAGTTTTGAATCATACGTATATATTTCATTACATCACTTTTATAGATATTTATTATTTATACTTAAATATGTTTGTATTATCTATATCACATTTTTAGTATGTCATATTGCATTTACTCTTTTCTATAAAGTACAGCCATTTGTGCTTATATATTGTTGCCATAACTATAATATGGGCGAGAAAATCTGGAGAGGAAACTGTCTTCCTGGAATAATAAAAATCACATGTCCGACCGGGATGTCACTCGTACTCTTAAAGCCCAAACTAAACTCCAGCTCCTTCCTCCACACTGGAGCTTTGTCAAGGACATTTGCGGTTTATATTTCAGCCAAATAGATAAACGTTTTCGTTGTTTATGAGGTGAGGGAATATAGGTTTAAAGTGGACAGTGATGGCTTAAAGCGAGCAGTTAATTTTTCCTTCCTCCCTGTATTCTTTAAAACCGTTTGTAAACTGAAACTTCACACCAGTCCCCATGGCTGATGCTAAAGGTTCCAGTTCTCACTGGAAACCTAGAGGTAAATTCTGAGAAACCTCGGGTTTTGTGTTTATTTATTCTTGTATGAAAAATCTTCAAAACTGTTAAATAGGGTATACTGCAATACTCTAAAATTCCTTTTCCTTCTGTTCAGACCTCATACTGTTTGCATTACATAAGCAAAGCTGATGTGGCTGCTGGCTTATTCTCTCAGAAGCAGGTTATGCACACACACACACACACACACACACACACACATACATACATATACATATACGTAGATATATATACATATACAAATCAATGACAGTATATAGTGCATTTAACTCTTAGTGTGTGTTGACTACAAAGGGTTTTGGTTATTTCCAGACCTGCAGCATAGGAAGCTTTCTTGCATGCAAGCCCCATTTCCTGGATAAGTGTGACTATCACCCTCATCAGAGAAGCTTTTCTTTACATCCCATGGAGACCATCACAGAAAAGCACACCTGGACTCAATGCAGAGATGAACAGACTGTGGGACACCCATCCCCAATGGATACGGCTACACCATAACCCCTGTATCAGTGGCTCACGGAACAAGGAGGAAGAAGAGCAGGAAGAATGGAAGAGCCAGACTAGCAGGAAATCTGTAGTGAATCAACCTCTCCTAATGGTGCCTGAATAAATATGTCTGGTACAATGGCGATGCCAATAGAATGGTGAGGTGGAATGGGGAAAGGTTGCAGGGCCCAAGCCCTAGACAAAGAAATACAACTAATGACTGCTATGAGTTTCATTTCTGGGAGAAATTTGGGCAATGTGGAGTGGTCACCTATGAAACGATAACACACGAACAATAGAAACTGACTTAGCAGGTTGCATTTGTATGTATTTGGGTACATACATACAAACATACATACACACATACATACATACAAATATATGTGTACATAATGATGATAATCAAAGAAAAAGGAAGTTCTCAACTTGAAAGTAGAGCAGGGGACATGGAAAATGTTCAAAGGAGAAAAGACAGGGAAGAGAGATAGGAATGTAATTCTATTCAACTTAAAACATATTTTAAAGACCTGTTTGAGCTCTTTATTTATTCTGGATATTAGCCTTCTGTCAGGGCTGGTGAAGATCCTCTCCCAGTCTGTAGACTGTCGTTTTGTTCTAATGATAGTGTCCTTTGTTTTACAGAAAATTTTCAGTTTCATGAGGTCCCATTTACTGAGTATTGACCTTAGAGACTGTGCTGTTGGTGTTCTGTTCAGGAAGTTGTCTCCTGTGCCAATATGGCCACGGCTCTTCCCACTTCTAACATATTTAGTGTGTCTGGTTTTATATTGAGGTCTTTGATCCACTTGGACTTTAGTTTTGTGCAGGGTGATAAATATTGATCTATTTGCATTTTTCTGCATCCAGTTAGACCAACACCATTTGTTGAAGATGCTATCTTTTGTTCCCTTGTATGGTTTTGGCTTCTTTGTAAAAAAAAATCAAGTATCCGTAGGTGTGGGAGTCTATTTCTGGGTCTTCTATTCATTTCCATTGATCCACGATTCTGTTTCTAAGGAAGTACCAGGCAGTTTATATTACTGTTGCTCTGTAGTACAACTTGATATCAGGGATTGAGATACCTCCAGACAATCTGTTGTTGTACAAAATTGTTTTAACAATTCTGTTTTTGTTGTTGTTGTTTTTCCACATGAAATTTAGAATTATTCTTTCAAGTCCTGGAAAGAAATGTGTTGGTATTTTGATGGGAATTTCTTTGAATCTGTAAATTGCTTATGGCAGGATGGCCATTTTTACTATGTTAATGCTACCGATCCCTGAGTGTGGGAGATCTTTACATCTTCAGAACTCAAGATGTAAAAAAAGCAACAAATCAAGTAATCCAATTAAAAAATGTGGTACAGAGCTAAACAGAAAATTCTCCACAGAGGAATATTGAATGGCAGAGAAACACTTAAAAAATGTTCAACCTCCTTAGTCATCAGGGAAATGCAAATCAAAACGACCCTGAGATTTCAACTTACACCCATTAGAATGTCTAAGATCAAAAACTCAAGAGACAACACATGCTGGAGAGGATGTGGAGAAAGGGAACCCTCCTCCATTGTCCGTAGAAATGTAAACTTGTATAACCACTTTGAAAATCAGTCTGGTACTTTCTCAGAAAATTAGGAATAGTGCTACCTCAAGATCTAGCTATACCACTCCTAGGCATATATCCAAAAGACACTCAAGTATACAACAAAGACATTTGCTCAACCATGATCATAGCAGCTTTATTCATAATAATCAGAATCTGGAATCAACCCAGATGTCTGTCAACATAGGAGTGGATGCAGAAATTGTGGTACATTTATACAATGAATATTACTCAGCAATTAAAAACAAGGAAATCCTGAAACTTGCAAGCAAATGGTGGGAACTGGGAAAGATCATCCTGAGTGAGGTATCCCAGAAGCAGAAAGACACACATGGTATATACTCATTTAGAAGTGGATATTAGACATATAATATAGGATAAACATGCTAAAATCTGTACACCTAAAGAAGCTAAGCAAGGAGGACCCTGGGTAAGATGATCAATCCTCACTCAGAAAGGCAAACGGGATGGACATCAGAAGAGGGAGAAAACAGGAAACAGGACAGGAACCTACCACAAAGGGCATCTGAAAGACTCTACCCAGTGAGGTATTCAAACAGATGCTGAGACTCATAACCAAACTTTGGGCAGAGTGCAAGGAATCTTATGAAAGAAGGGGGAGATAGTAAGACCTGGAGGGTTCAGGAGCTCTACAAGGAGAGTAACAGAACCAAAAATCCTGGGCCCAGGGATCTTTTCTGAGACTGATACTTTAACCAAGACGATTCATGGAGATAACCTTAAACTCCTGCAGAGATGTAGCCCATGGCAGCTCAGTGTACAAGTGGGTTGCCAAGTAAGTAGAACAGGGACTGTTGATGACATGAACTCAGTGGCTGGCTCTTCGATCACCTCCCCCTGACTGGGGGAGCAGCCTTCTCAGGCTGCAGAGGAAGACAATGTATCCAGTCCTGATGAGACCTGATAGGCTAAGGTCAGAGGGAAGGGGAGGAAGCCTGCCCCTATCAGTGGACTGGGGGATGGGGATGGGAGGAGAAGAGGAGGAAGTGTGGATTGGGAGGGGTCAAGGGAGGGGGCTACAGCTGGGATACAAAATGAATAAATTGTAAATTAATAAATTAATTTTAAAAATTAAAGACCAGTTTGAATAGAAATGGCAGTTAAAATAGGATACATTTTTTTTTCTTTTTTTTTTTTTTTTCTTTTTTCTTTTTAGTTACATTTTCTTAACTCCGTGTCCCAGCTGTATCCCGCTCCCTCATTCCCTCCCCAACCCCACACTCCCTCCCTGGTCTCCTCCCTGCCCCTTTCCAAGTCC
>NW_026585698.1:11984318-12034383 GCF_907164565.1 Psammomys obesus | reverse complement strand
ATGATAAACATAATGAAATCTACACACCTAAAGAAGATAATCAAGAAAGTGGACACAGGCGAAGGTGATTAATCCTCATTTAGAAAGACAAATGGGATGTGCATTGAACTTATGACAGGAGTCTACCACTAAAGGCATCTGAAAGACTCTACCTAGCAGTGTTTCAAAGCAGACACTAAGACTCATAACCAAACCCTCGCAGAGTGCAGGGAATCATATGAAAGAAGGGAAGTTAGTATGATATGGAAAGGATAGGAGCTCTACAAGGACCAAATATATCTGGGCACAGGGTCTTTTCTGAGACTGACACTCAACCAAGGACCATCTATGGATATAACCTAGAACTTCTGCTCGGATGTGGCCTGTGGTAGCTCAGTAACCAAGTAGTTTTCCAAAGTAAGGGGAACACGGACTATTTCTAACAGGATCTCAAGGGCAGGCTGTTTGACACCCCCCCCCCAGGGGAGGAGCAGTCTGTTAGGCCACAGAGGAGGACTTTGCAGCCAGCCCTGAAGATACCTGATGAAACAGGGTCAGATGAAAGGGGAGGAGGTCCTCCCCTATCAGGGGACTTGGAAAGGGGCAGGGAGGAGACCAGGGAGGGAGTGTGGGGTTGGGGAGGGAATGAGGGAGCGGGATACAGCTGGGACACAGAGTTAACAAAATGTAACTAAAAAGAAAAATAAAATAAAAAAAATCACACTTAGTATTTGTTTTTACAAATCTTTAGAATGTATGATGGTGTTGAAAATGAGAATGAATAACTTAAAATAATACTCAATATCTCTTTCTATTCAGTTTTGAGAAATGGGAGGTGTGTTCAATGAAAGCCTTTTTAAAATTTAATCACCATGGCAACACATGGGACTGTTTCCCCAAACACCAGGATTTCAATAAACATTTAGGAAAGAAAATTTTCCATCTTGTTTTAGGAGATGGAATCTGGGGTCAGTCTTTTATGTGTTAGGCAAGTGCTCTACAACTGAGCTCCACTCTCAGTCCTTTGGAATACTTTTTGAAATTTTAATTTGTGTAGTAATGAATCATTATTGGCATGTGTCTGTAGTCTCTATGTCCTTGGAATATTTCTCATTTCAAAGAATTCCAGGTGCTTATGCTTAAACCCCAGCATGGCAATGGTGTCTGTACAATAACTTATACTTAGTTTCTTTCCAAATTTTTTTTACTATAACAACATTTTATGTAATATCCCAGTAACTGCAAATCATTATAGCCTTGGATGTTATAAAATGAAAAGAAAAAACCAACTTGCCTTCTACACATACATGTAGATATATCTTTCTGGATGGCTGGCCTATTTGTAAGGTACTGTCTGTTGACTAGAATATAAGTAACTCTCCTGCCTCTCTGATTGCACATAAGCCTGCTCTCAGATATTGCCTGTCAGCTCTTTGTTATAACCAATCAGCAGTAATACAATGCCAGCCTCATTTCTTTGGTTGCCACAGGGCATTGCAGGCTGCTTGACCTTCATCTCTTTAGCAGGTGTGGAAAGACACGCATTTACAGTTAGAAAACCTGGTGATGAGCCATTGAAATTACAATACGAAAATCCTGCCAGCACTTACCTCTATTGTGGTACAGCAATCAACGCTCGAAAATACAGAGACAAAAAAAGTTAAAAGAAAATACAGAGACACACTGTGGAGAGCTGCTCATTTGTCAGGCTGCTTTGTTACTGAGTTTTCAGAAACATGTTTTCACCCTGGCCTTCACCTGGAGACAGAGCTAAGCAGGATATTTTGCCAAGTTCTTTCCTTTTGTTTGCGTGGGGATCACACAGACAGGTGGTCGAGGTAAAGAAGTTTGACTTCTCGATGAACCCCTTCATTGTATTGAGGTGCTTTGCTCTGACTAGAGAAAAAGTATTGTGGAATAAACCTGGTTTATCATGGAATAAACCCGCCCTCTTGAACTGAAAAAAAAAAAAAAAAAAAAAAAAAAAAAAAAAAAAAGAAGTTGATCATGAGCTCGTGTCTCTATATCTTTGGAATGGAGGTCAGCTCATATTCCATGCAGCTTCACATTAGAATCTGTATGTTTGGAGGATCAAGTATCTTCTTTAGTTTTTCAGGCTTGTTCTGACAGGACCAGACTTCCTGCCAACCTTTCCTCAAGGCTGAGAAGATTATAGGGTCTGCAGCCAGATTTTTGGCTACTGATGCTCAACACAGGGCTTTGTGTAGGCTGACCTGTGAACAATGGGTGTGAACTGTGTTGGTTCCAGATGGCATAGTCTCAGAACACTGTCAGCAGTGATGATACTGAGACAGTGATTTCTTCAAGGTCCATGATTGAGAGTGTGGAAGTCTGTCCAGTATATAGGCAGATGCAGCTCTGACCTCAACACTTGCCAAGCCAATGACTCACTAGTAAGTCAGGGCTGGCTGAAGTCACAGATCTGCTCTGGTCCATGATGGAACTACATTCACAACCTACAAGCTTTCCCTGGAGCTCATAGATATCATGTCTCACTATGGATCTCTGAACCAGTGAGGAAACTTTTAGGCCATGAGAACAATATGCTAGGGATTTGGTACCAGGACACCAAATCCCTAAGAGGACAGATGTTGGCACATCTCCCTCCTGTACCACAAATGTCCATATCTCTTGGCGGGTACAATGTTTTCACTGTTCATCTTGCAAAGTGAAACCTGCAATGGGCCCTTGACTCTGTGGCTCCTTGATAAGAAAAATTAATACCAGGCCATGAAAAGGATATCGACTTGTTAATAGGAACGTATAGTTAATGAATTACTAATAATCAAATTAAGACTTAGCAAACATAAATCTCCTCTCATATAGAAAAAGACTAAGTTCACAGTACTAAGACACATGTCTTGTATGGCATGACTCATGTTGGCTTTGGATTCCATCTGGCAATGATATTTTGACAACTGTTAAGAAAATTCTAGTCTGATGTCACAACTGCTAATTCTGTATAAAAAGTATTGTCAATAGAAACACTTATTTTCTCCTTACCATTCTTTTTTTAAGTCTCCAGATTTTCTGTGAGAACATTAAAGTTTTTAATCAATTCAAGTATAATTAATATTTATTCTCTATCCTATTGGAACATATTAAAGTCTACACTTTTAAAAGATGAATTAATAATGCTATAGTGATAATAAAACATGGTTTAAAAATTATAAGTTAAAAGTTATACGTTAAAAAGCTATTTATTTAAAATAAATAAATAGCTTTGACTAATTTTGCCATGAACCTAATATATCTACCTGTTGCTACTATTATATGTCACACTAAATTGCATGGATTATCAACTAGTTCTGGACATTTAAAAGCACGCACAATTTCGTAAGTTGAAGTATCGTGCTTTAAATTTTAAACCAAATGGGAATTTGGGCTACAAGTATCTTAACCTAAAGTTTAAGTGCCTCTGACATCATTTAGTAAAGTAAATCCAATTGGATATTTCAACTTGCTGTTGAATTCACTTTGTGAATTGAGCACAATTAAGTGTGTGTGTGTGTGTGTGTGTGTGTGTGTGTGTGTGTGTGTATAACATACACGTGAATGATCAGATACACATGCTTATGGGCTTAAATTTAAGAGCCCAGAACAGGGCATTTGCTGCCCTTCTCCATCAGTGTCTGTCTTATTGCCTTGAAGCCAGATCTCTCACTGAGCTAGAAGCCCAGGCAGGCTTCACAGCCAGTGGGTTCCCAGGGCTCACCTGTTTCCACCCTCCATGGACGCCTACACTCACATGCACATACACATAGGCACACACGCACACCTTCCCACACTAATGTAAACTGAAACAAATACTTTTAAATTTAGCTAAAATAATAGATCAGCAGCCTAAAGTTGAAGGAACCACTAAACTAATTCATGACGGATTCTGAACTGTAAAGTGGAGTAGGTGGAATTTTAAGGAAACATTTGGAATGAAATGGAAAAAGCGTAACAACCACTGTATACATATATACATGTGACTGCATAATGAATTCAGAGGCCAAACCATGTGTAGCATAAGGTTTTTATTAAAGCAGCAGCCAAATGCCTTTGCTCCAGTGAGAAAGTGAAGGGAGCATCACCCTTAGATATGTTAGTCACATTACACTAGCAAAGGCCAGCCACATGGTAGGGACTCAGAGGATAAGTATTTATTCAGGGGTAAAGCACACAGAATGTTTACCCAATCACATTAAGCTATATGCCGTCTCTTAGTGGTCTTTCAGTTAAAGACGTTTTGCCTCATAAGACAGCCAGCCTTCGAGATATCAAGGTACTTCTTGTTAATTTCAGGAAAATCTTCATTGTGGTTATTAAATAACTCAAACCATATCATCACTCTGCAAAGCCCAAGAACGGTAGCATTCGCAATTTGACTAACAATGTACTTTATGTAGATCTGAAACACATTCACAGGTATGGCATTTTCCTTATGGAGTATGTTCATACCCTGGAATCAGAGGGACCCCAAACTTGTTTTCATGATCTGACTATTCGTCGTGGAGGAATTAAAGTGAAATCAATAATGAGGTAAAAGTGCCCCCCAAAAACCCGAGAGTGAAGCTAACTGGAGCTGAGACTCTCAGCTTCCCTGTGACTGACAGCAGCTTGCAAAATAGCTTACCAGCCCGAAAAGATTATTTTGTGAAAATGAGCCCTTAGATTGAGAGCTGTCAGGATCAATAAATGTGCATTTTAAATTTATAGACAGCCATTCAACGTGAAATTTGCCTAAAATTATTTCCTGCTCATATATTCAACGCCTGGTCCCCTGTTTAACATCATTAATAAGTCATAACACATGACACCGAACTGGAATGGAGTTTTTCAATGCTGGGATTCCACTATTGTGTCTGACTAACAAATTAGCCGTGTAACTTTCTAAGCACTGAATTAGAGGAGCAAGGCAAGATTACCCCAATTTATTCACTTTGTGTTATCAAAAGAAACATTATTATTATGAAACTGAATACTCATTCATCTGTGCATATCTGATGTCTAGAGAGCAGGATATGCTCAATATATCTCTGCGGGTATAATGGATGGCACATATCCAAACAGTTACCAGCAACCTTAACTGAATACAAGTACGGTAATTTATTCTTATGCTTTACTAAAGATACAGAAGGGAGAGGGCTGTAGTTTTATTTACCTCTGCTTCCTCTACCTGGCACAGTCCCAAGGTAAACACAACATCTTATTGTGGCATTCTCACTGCAACTCAAAGTCCCGTGTGTGTCTGTGTGTGTCTGTATGTATGTGTGTTTGTCTCTGTGTGTGTATATTTGTGTTTGTGTGTCTGTAAATCTTTGTGTGTTTATGTGACTCTGTCTGTTTGTGTATTTGTATGTCTATGTTTATGTGTCTGTGAGTGTCTGTGTATGGTCATCTGGGATAGTTTTCTGGTCTGAAGTCCTGATATTATTCATTCAGGGAAGAATGAATACACAGAGGAACAGTTGGACAAAGTAATTAGGCTGATAACCTGTGTTCTTAATTCTGTAATTTCCCGATTAGAGATTTACAAAGTAACACCCGAAGAATTCAAGGAAAAAGATTTTCAGGTTTTCAAGCTACACATTAGGCTAAGAGCCATGTAACAAAAATTAAATAGATACTGTGAAATTTTTTCAAATGCAATTGGCTTGTCTTTCTATCACCACGGCAGCAGGCAGACCTGTGACAATGTGGTTTATCGCATATAAAGCCAATATCACTCTATCAGTGTAAGTTGTTTAGTTTATTAATTTTGATCTTGTTCTGACATTTTTACTTCAGTTATGTGAAAGGCATTAGACAGCATTCTCATCTCTCAGTTTCAAAAATGTTTTGTAAGACTAAATGGTTTAAAGTCAAACTGCTTGCAGGTAGATGTCTGTCTGCCTTTTTGCTTTGTGTCTGTTGGAGAGTCACCATCTTCCTTGGCTACAGGCATCCCCTAACCTCCATGCTTTTTTCCCTTGTTCTTCCTGCTTGTCAATCAATGCCCAAATTAACCCTTTCTTACCTTTCCCAATGGCACCAATCAACTCCACTATGGTTTTCACTTAACTAATTACATTCACAAAAATTATTCTGCCACATTAGCTTATATAGTATTAGTCCTGGAAGTGAAGGACGAAACATATGGATTTTTTTTTTCTGGAGGACAATTCAATTTGTAACATGAAAATATGGATATTTCTTCAAAAATATTTATTTCATATGTACAGGTATTTTATTTGCATGTGTATCTGTGCCCTGTGTGCATGGGAATTATCTGCAATTTCAGCTACTGCTCTTAACCAGTAAGCAACACTCTCTAGGCCTCAGAATCTGGGCATTTCTTTTCTTTTTCTTACTTTTTATTCACAGTCATACACAACTCTGCAATCCAGCTAGACTTGCAGGGGAATGAAGAAGCAAATGAACTTCAGTGAGAGAGATTACAGGGCACTGCGAGCAGATGGGAACCCCTACCACACCCCACTTTTTTTATGTGATTGTCACCTATGTTGGAGTCTAGTGACTACTCATGTACTCTCTTCTAACTCTATCACCACTAAAACGAAAGAGAAGCTCTCTCAAGATAAGCTTGCACTGGTTGAAAGAACAACCACCTTCCAGGAAGCATTGTGCAAAGAAGCAAACGTCACTCTAGTCCCCAGGGTATGAACGCTGCAGCAGGCGGACACCACTGAGCCACACGGCTGCACTGTGGGCAGGTCACATCCTGACCTCATGGGATAAATGTGCTCGTACTTCGTGCAACTGCATTCCTTAAATTATTACACGTTTATACGGAGAGTTACGTGCGGTTTTTTTTTTATGTTTTGGCCACAGTATTTTTAGCAATAATCAATGACCAGCAATGGTTAGTCAACAGAGGAGAGATGTTGTCCTGAGAAGTGTGAAAGTTGTTGGTTTACTTGGAATCACATCTAGCTTTTAGGGGCTTGAAACTCATCTAAATTTTTCCTGTATCTAATCTCACAAAAAAATATTTCAAGATGGCTAAATATAATTAATTCAACTCTCCAGATGGAAGAAGCCAGTCTTTGGACAAGCTAACTTCCAGAGAAATCTCAGGGATGTGGCAAGAAATGCCACAGTCAAGGCTCTGATGGCAGCCGTTTGTGGGATTGTTTCCACATTCCTGGATGCTGTCCCTGTAGCCAAGTATGAGCATCAATGGACATGTTTTGCACCATCGTGACTGGCAACTTGGGGGCAGGCAAAATAGCTCAGTGGGAAGAGGCACTTGTCCCAAGTGTGGCAGAACTGCCAAACCTGGTAACAAGATTTTAATCCCTGGGACCCACATGGTGGAAAGATAGAAGAAAGAACTGACTTTCAAAAGATGCTGTGTTTGACTTCAGACTCAGCCAAACAGCTGAAGTGTCTTTTTAACCAAGGCCAACCCGACCTGCAGATTCTCCCAGCATCTCCTTTCTTCTTCTTCTTCTTCTTCTTCTTCTTCTTCTTCTTCTTCTTCTTCTTCTTATTATTATTATTATTATTATTATTATTATTATTATTATTATTGTTATTATTATTATCTTCTATTCTTCCCTATCTGCTGCCAGGCTTGTAAGAGGCTCTTCACTGTATAATTCAGACATTTTCCCCCCTCTTCTTTTTTCTCCCTCTCTTCTCTCTTTCTCTCCTTTGTCTTTCTTCTCCTCATTTTTCCCCTCTCTCTGTGCATGCAAAGACCATGAAGCTGCTCCCAAATAAGCATGCATCTATCTACTTTAACTTGTCTTGCATTAACTCACTTCACCACCTTCAATAAGTTTATCATTCTAGAGAAAAGACTGCACAAGGGAGAGAGACACTCTATAAATAGTAAATTAATAAGTGAACACATGAACTGAATGAAAGGCTCACAGAACAACAATACTGAAGAACCAATCCAGGACATTCGATAAGTTGGTCAGACCATCTCCTAATATTGCTCCCATTACTGCTCACACATCTATGGAGGAGATATAATTATATAATTTCTTTTAATATAATTTAATATATTCTTTAATATATATTAAATATAAAGAATATATATTCTTTAATATATATTCTTTAATATAATTTCCATTTGGTTTTTATCTACCTTGTAATCTTTACATTGATTAAGCAAGACAGTTGTGCAAACAGAAAAGATAAAACTTTGCGTGAAGACTTATTAGACTCAAGTTTATCTTCTTAACATCAAATTATCTTTAATTTATTGGGCAGAACATTTTCTTCATACACTTTTCTCTTTGAGAAGATGAGTAATATTTTAAATATGTGGTTCTTACATCTAGATATTAAAATAGACTGAAAGACTGTTTGCCCATATATGAAAATCATCTTGGGAAAAGGGCTCAGAAGTTCTGAGAGATTCTAATTAGAATCCAATTTTGAAATGCATAATTTTCTTAAAACTCAAAGTGCCCCGGGTGACTCCTCCTGAATGATCATGAAATAGAACCACACCTGTGGCATAGGCTAAAGTTACCAAAAACTACAAAATCATCTCTGCAGAGTAAATTAAAGCCAGATTTCTAAGTTATTATCACTCTTGTGTCAAGTCCTAAATATGAGGATTTTGCAAAATATCATTTCATTGCATTAATCTATGCATGTCAATTAACACAACTTCACTGATTGTTTCTAGGGAGGTCTGCACAGGCCCCTGAAAATGGTCGAGCTCTTCAGAGAAAAAAGGTGTGGAACTAGAAAGAACATGCAGCAGGGTTCTTTGAGATTCTTAGTCACTATGAAGATGAATTGTGAAACAGGTTAAAGAAACTGAACTTTTAAGCTGGCCATGGTGGCACACATCTTTAATCTTCTTAGCACTCTCTGGGGACGGACAGAAGCAGGTGGAGCTCTGTGAGTTCGAGGCCAGCACTGTCTACAGAGTGAGTGTTCCGGGACAGCAAGGGTGTCCTAACAGAGAAACTTTGTCTCAAAAAAAAAAAACCAAACCAAACAAAAACGGCAACAACAATCAGAAAACAAAACAAAACAAAAAAATGAAGAAACAGTGCTATTTGGGAACTATAGTAAGAATGTGATAAAATTCAACAAAGAACGGGATTTCAAGGGGGACATAGCACTTATATGCATAGTTGTTTCCAATTTCTCAATGCATTTCTTTACTTCAGATTAATGGCAAAGAGGATCCACAGAGGAGGGCTCAACATCCCTCAAGAAATGTCCAGCATGTAGTCCAACCTATGCACTTAAAATGACTGGGTGCACACAGATACGCCGTGGAAGATGCTCTGTCTCAGCAGCATTAGTACACATGCTCATGTTGACACAGCTGCAGGAGGCCTTTCTGGGGCTAAACTTCAAGCTGTCCCATTTTAAAGTATGTGACTTTGTCCCCTTAACCTTACTTTGGTGAAAGCAACTCCATAAACTTCTCAGCGTTTGTTGATAATTACAAGTACCTTCCACCCGTGGCCCCATTAATTCCAGCCGAATGCAGAATTTTTATTCATTTACTTCTCTGACAAATGTTTTCTGACATCAGAGTTACTGGGCCTTCACAGATAAATAGTAAATTACTCTCTTTTCTCATCAAGGAGGAAGCCTGCTGATTAACTGAAGCTGAGCTTTCAGTGTTTTGGGAAGAGCATAAGCACAGATAGGTTTGCAGTGGCCGCCATGTTCTTTGCCCGCCACCTCTTCTGTACAGAGTGTGAAAACAGATAATGTACAGATAATGAAAACATGGTAAATATACCCCAGGGGATACTATTCAGCTATACAGAAAAGTGAAATCATGATCTTGCAGGTAAATGGGTAGAACTAGAAAAGATCATACTGAGTGAGGTAACCCAGAAGGAGACAAACACTGAAAAGTCTGGGGTTCTTAACTCTAAATCTTCAGATGTGAGTAAATCCTGGATTAGACAGAGAAACGGGTAAAGTGAAAAGTGAGTGCCGTAAGGGTAGGGAACTTGGGAGTACGAGGAAGGGGAATAGCAGGGTACAAGTAGTCTGATGGAGGAAATGCAGAAGGGGCACTCTAATTAGTGATGGGGAGAGAAATTCAGAAGGAGGGTGTTCAGATAACAGTAACGATATCTGAAAAGATCTCAGGATCATAGTACTATTTATCTAAAGAAAACCTGTAATATACATAACTCTGTGTATAAATACACATGCAGTTAAAATGAATCTTTGCCATCTGGGCTGACAACTCTCATTCCAAGAGCCAAATATGACCTAACAAAAACCCCAGTAACAGACATGAGAAGCTCTCTTTTGAGTTGTCAGCGCTGTCCACAAGACTCCTACAACAAATAGCCTATTGCTTTTATTGTTATTTGTGTCTCTAGGGGTGGAAGATAAGTTCCCGTTGCTGATCACACCATGCACATCAGAAAGAGAGCTCAGAGGACCCTCAAATGGATCTGACCTGAGAGATCCTTCCTGAGCACTAGCTTCCATGGCTCCAGGAGGTCCCATGCAAGATTCCAAAGGAGGAAGGCAGCTGAGAGCCTGACTCAGCTAGGACACTTCTGAACCACAGCGACGACCAGCATGTTGCCATTGCCCTAATTGTGCAACAGTGTCAAAAATGCCTCGGCAGCAACCAACAACTTCCTAATAGCACTTAAGACCTGGTCGACTAGAAAGACTTCATGCATGATACTGCAAACCTAGCCAAACAGACAGTGCGAGCAAAACCACGCTTATTGGAGGATTAATCTACAACCACCATGTTATTAAAACACCACAAACTCCAACTATCCTCTGAGTATCGTTCCTTATAATGTGAGAACCAAACTGTGTCTGAAGCTTTAATTACTGTGCCTATTAGATCAATGAAACAAATGACTCTAACTTGTAAGTGTCTTGCCCAAGGACATTTCTGATCCTGAAATGCTGGTGGCTATTTTAAATGGAAGATACGTCACATGTTTTTGCCTCCCTCAACAAATTTGTTTGACCCAACTGCACCAGATGTGCTCAAACACATGGAGGTGAGAGTAAGTAGGTGGGAAATAGATCAGGAAGTGACTTCATTGAAAATGTGTGGCCTTACGGGGTTGCCTTTTTAAGCCTCTGCACAATGTGACTCATTGCCATTTTCTGGGAACTCAGAGTGGTTCTTGCTAGAGAACGTCATCCTGGCCAGTATTTAAATAAATGCTGTTTCAAATTTGGCTCCCACATTATAAAACTGGTCTTCCTCTTGTGATTTTCAGGTTTAATAACAACCCACAGGTAACTGTAGTACTAATGCCTCATCAAGGAAACTTCTCTTTGCAACAAATAGAGACTATTCCAGAAAAACACATCCAATCAATATGGACAGCTTTGCAGTCCAGTTTCAGTGGATGTATCTACAAAACAACTTCTGTACTTTAGGCTTAGGAAATGTTGAGGAAGACAGACAGTGGGAGTCAGAGGATCAGGAGCTTTGTTGTGAGAGTGTGTCTCTTAGAAATGTCAGCAGATATATCCATAAGTTCTTACCAGGACTATCTGTCCAAACACGAGATGAACAAGGACAGTGGCAACAGATACGCCAATGTGGACAAGGAAAAGCCCATGAGTTTTCAACCTTATCCAAAGAACTATGGGCAAATAAGGAGTATTGAGGGCAGGAGAAATGGTTTTCCCAGGGAAGTTCATACCAATAGATTGTCTAATACAAAATGGTGAAAACATACATTACAGGTAATATCATACAGACTAAACATGTTATGTTTAGTTGTGTGTGTGTTCATTCAATAATAATTAGTGAAAAAAAAGAGGCCATAAATTTGAAAGAGAACAAGAAAGGGTTAATGGAGGGGGTGTCAATTAGTAGAGAAAAAAAGGGAAGGGGGAATAATGAAATTATGTTAGAGATGTAATAAAAAATTATGCACTATTAAAAAAATTCTTCCTGGGAAAATGGTACTAAGAGAGTTCAAGCTTCAAACAGGCGAGGGCAGAGTAGAGATGGATTTTCCAGAAGGTTCAGCACCTCCTTATTCTCTCCCCTATACCTGTCCCCACAGGAGTCTTCCTGGAAGATTCCTGATTGCATCTTTCTTGTCACAGGTCAACTTATAACTGATCAACCGGCTGCAGAGAATAAAAAGCATCTAGAATCCACAGCTGTCCTGGGATTCTCCCCTTTCTCTATCACCTCTGAGGAGACTGCACTAACAATGCTTATCAGTCCCCTTCAGTCACAGATAAATGAGATCCCGCCAAATAGACTTTTAAAAAGTCTGTAGAAACCAAGCACAGTGGCGTGTGTTTGTAATCCCAGCACTCGGGGAGGCAGAGGCAGGTGGATCTCTGTGAATTCGAGACCAGCCTGGTCTGCAAAGCGAGTCCAGGACAGCCAAGGCTACACAGAGAAACCCTGTCTCAAAAAAAACAACCAACCAAATAAACAAACAAGTAAATAAATAAATAAATGTTTGAATAATAAAGTTATATAAAATTTATAAAATAATTGGTAGAAATAGTAAGATGGATAGAATGATGTTTGCAAGAATATTAGAGAAACTAGGCACTTATAGGAACCTTGGGACTTGTTACATTAGTAGATCATATTGAGAAATGAATAAATCTGAACACATCAGCAAGATGATAACCAGTGACATCTCCTTTTCTACAGAAGAGAAGTCAGCAAGGTAAAGATAACAGTGTCTGAGAATTTGTTAACTGAAAAAAAATTAAGAGTAAATATAGTATCTTACATCATGAAATATTTTCCTGGGTAGACATTGGAAATTTGTTCCAAAATGAAATTAAGTTATCTGCTATATTCCTTTTTGGGGTGAATGTATTTTTTTAAATTTAGGATTTTTAAACAACATCTCACACAAAAATAAGTTTCTTTTTACATTGTAGACAGAAATACACACATTATCAACTATATTCTGGGGAAAAAAAGAGGTATAGAAATGGCTGAAAACATACGACACATGTCACTTACCTCATGCTTAGGAAATCAAAACACAGTTCAGATATTTGGAATCCCACACTGGCGTTGTTTCTGTCTTCCCACAAAGTCAGGTTGAAAAATTGTCATTTATCACTAATCCCGAAGACCTGACTTTGACCCTGGAATCCTCATGGCCAAAGGACTTAACTTCCATTGGTTATTCTCTGACCTCCACATCTGTGTGCACTGCTGCCTGCACAAACATTTCCTCTGATTTCCTGTGGCAAAGTCAGTTACTTTGGGGGCACTGCCAGTGTTTCCTGACTCTGAAAGGAGCAGCTGGTTGCTCCCTTTTCAGTTCAATGTGTGACACTGGTACTTTAATTCCACATGCTGTGTTCTGTACTGTGAGAATGGTATTCAGCGCAGCCTCCTTTTAGATACCAGCCACCGTTTATACTGAAGAATACAGACTGTGGCTCAAAATTTGTCAGTTTCCAGGTCCCATGGAGGGGCTTAAGTTTGCTTAATGTGCAGTAGCCTGGAGGGCTTTTACAATCCCTACTTTAAGACGTTTCTCTCTTTGAATTGGGAAGTTCTGACTCTCCACTTCCAAACATTTGGAGTAGATTTCAGTGGCATTTGCATGTATAGTCTGTTCTGCATTTCCCTTACCTGTTAAAAATAGACTTATTGAGAGAATAACATTAGCATTCAAGCTTGGGGGACAGCACTCCTCACACACTCCCTTCCTTTTACACCGGAAAAAGGAATGTGACGGAATGGGAAACATTTGGAGCAGAGATTCACAAATTTATACCATCGGATGATTCAATTTGCCTAACACGGGATGGGTCAAGTGCTCCCATTTCCCCCAATTTTCACTCCTTTTGACCTAACCGCACGTCTCCATTCCTGGTGAGATCTCTCTTTGCGGTCACACACAACCCTGGTAGCACCAGCCTCCCTCACTGTTAAAGCTGCACAGTACATTTATAGACTGCAAGTTTGGTTTTGGAGTTTTTGTTTGTCGTTGCTTCCATAAGAGTGACTTCCCCTGTCTTAGCCTTGTCTATGTGATATATGATGTTCTGTAATTTAACCTCAAACTTCCAAGTGTTTCTTTTCATTGGCAAAACATTTGCACCCTGGCTTAGACTTAAGGGAGGAATAAAATGGTGTTGTTAGCACAGATTGGAAGTCTTTCTTAAAGCACCTATGTCCTCTGCTCATGTGCAGCCCCTACTACTTGGCGATACAAGAGCGGGGGTGGGGGACGGCGACGTGCCTCAGAGAAGCATGACAGAGAAGAAGTTCGTACTGCGCTTCCACATTGAAGAGAGATGGTTTTTTATGAATAATTTTGTTAACCCAGTTCTATGCCATCACTTTCTCTTCATGCGCCAAGAATTTACTGTTTCATGGGCACCAGCACACACAACACTAAAAAGCCTTTGCACATTATGGGTTTTTTTTTTTTTATTATTTTCATTTTCTGCTTTCATGATCATCTGGCATATGCTCAGAGCTACACCCTCAGAACTTAAACATTCTCTGCTAGAGAGAGCAGTTAACTGGAAAACTCAGAAAGCTGCCAGGCTCTAGAGTAAATAAAACTCAGAAGGCTAAGGAGTCTCCAAAACTTACAGGATTCACTGAGCGCCTCCTGTGGCTATTTAAGCAAGAAACAAATTTCTAGAGGAGAGGAAGGACAAAAAGCCTGAAAGCCCTCATGCTGAAAGCCTTTTGATGATAAAGCTGCCTGAGAGTCAGTCACCCAGGATCCTGCAACTGATCCCAGTAAACCTTCTGGTTCACCAAGTTCAAATTGGATGGAGCCATTTCTTTGGTCTGTTATTAGTGTTCCCATCTGGGTTAAATATACATTTCCTCATGTCACAAAGTATATTCTTCAGAGTTTTAAACCTGGATATCACAAGGTCATAACAGACAGGATGAGGCCACCTATGCTCATTCCATTTTTTTTCTGCCTTATCTTTAAATGGTAAGATTTCTATTTTAGAAATAAGCAGAAAGTCTGAGTTTTTTAGTAAATCAGAGAGCTCAAGAAATAATAATGAAAAAACTACTCTCCAAAAACTTAGCTATAATAACCTGTAATGAAGTGTTTTGAAGTATTAGACAATTTTTATTACTATAGCTCTCAAGTTCTGCTTCTATAAAACTAAGCTACATCAAATTCTTCATTATCAAACCTTCCAGGAGGAGGAAAAGGGCCCAGAAGGAGGAGGGTGTGGAGGAGGTAAGATGGGAATGACCAATGCATTGTGCATTCATGGGTTGAAACAGTGAAACCCATTAGCTCATAAAATCAATGCATTTATAATCATAATGCAGTTTTTAATTTATTAAGAAATATTAAGAAAAAAGAGGTATTGTGAAATTTATGAAAAGAAAAAGATAATAGGCAAATCCGAAGAACTGCAGATGATGGTAGGCACCTGAAAAGGCTTCCTTTGACAGAGCTTAATGACCTGTGAGAAATATATTGCATAAGAACAGCCCATTTGCTGTGGTTGGTTTGAGTCATCCTGTAAATCCATGAGCCTGCAGCAGTACTGGGCAGTGGCCAAACACTTAGGAGGCAGAACCTGGGGGAAGTTATATCACTCAGGTTGTACCCTTGGAGGGATTATCGGAACTCCCCTTGCAGGGAAATCGGTGGAACTGGGGGATGACCACATGGGGATGATATGAATAGTGATGATCCCCTCCAAGATGCAATGCTCTCTAGGTTGCCCTCCCACCTGAAGACTGGAACTATTAGAAATCAAAAGCAAGGAATGAGCCCATCCAGAGGAAAATGCCCTGGGCAGGACCAATGTGGGAGGAGAGAAAGACCAGGGGGTACGGGGGCACATTCCCAGCTCTTAGGTACCTCCCATCCCTCTTGATGGGAGTCCTTACTTTGTACTAACACTGTGTGCACTTTTGTTATTTGTGTCTGTGGCTGGTGTTTCTCTGTCCTGTCAGTCAGTCAGCCATCCGGTGGACTCTGTCCAGGACCCTCAGACCTATGCTTTCACTCTAGGTTGTGCCACTGGCTGACTTCATTCATATCTGTAACAGACTTTCTGTCAGGCACCATCAAGATCTCTGCTATTTTCACTCTTGGGCATTCCCCAGTCCTAGACCCCTGGTTTTCATCTCCATCAGCAGTCTGGAACTAAGTTTAGAGGAACACAGGTAGACAGGGAAGGTGAAGATATCCTACCTGAGAAAAGGTGGAAGGGCAGCAGGACTTGTATCTAAACAGAAACAACAGGAAGTGGGGAAGATTCCAGACTTTTTTAGGATGTGCATCCTGAATGTAAACTTCCTTTTTATCTCATCCTCGATCTTCTCTCTTTCCTGATTGTTCAAGTCTATGTCTTGAGAGAGAGCTCAGCACTCCCCTAGGTGGCCCCCAGTAGCCCTGCACAAACCTTCTCCCTTCAACTGACCCCTTCCTTTTCCCATCTGAGTAGGTACTCTTTACATTTCTTCTTCCTATGAAAGGAATCTTGAGGTACTGTTAAATAACTACCTCTCACCCAGATCCCCATAACACTCCATCTCTCTCACGTCATTTATATATTTAATATTTATTTATTAATGTGCTTATTTAATTTAATTCCAAGCTGTCAAGGGGGAAACTGATTGCGGCTAAAACTGGGAGCCAAAAGAAACTTTTCATTTCAGCAGTTGATTTTCTTTGCTATTTTTTTTTTTTTTTTACACATGACCCATGGCCTGGCATTTTGTCTCTGGCATATATTCAGATACATGCTTCACTCCCATGATAGATGAGAAGACCTCTCCATATTTATCTTCCATAATCACTTCCATCAAAGTTTAATTAACATTTTACACATGAATGAACAATCCATAGACCTATAGATGTGGAAATAAAATCCTGCCTCAAAACGTGAAACGAAACCACAATCAAAATGACACTTGCATCATCACCATCAATACCAACACAAATCACCAATCATAGTCACCGCCATCACAACACCAGCATCATCACCATAACTCACTGACACCATCACCATAGTCATTATTATCATCACCATCCATGTCAACACCACCAATCACCATCTGCACCACCTCCACTATTATCATCATCAGCAGTAGCAGAAATAGCATCACACTTATCGTCACCACCGTCATCTTTCAGCTACTATACAGTTCTGTCACCACATCAGTGTTCTGTTCTAACAGTGTATTCTTAAACGCATGTTAAGTTCTTAAAATTTTCTAAAAGCAGATAATACATTGTCTTGATGTAAATTAACTTAAAGATCTTGAAATAAGGTGAAAGCTTCTATGTCTAATTCAGCATAGCTTCAGATACCAGGTACAAGATGATGCTTAAGAATGCTCTTGCAGTTGGTCACTGAAAAGAATTCTGCTTGCAAGCTCATGTTCAAACACACCCTAATAGAATTATTTTGGTGTGTGCCTCCCTAGAATCTGGCATCGTGCACTGCACAGATTGGGGACCTGGAAAGTGTCTGTAACTGGGGAGCAGAGGCAGAAAATATTCAGCCACAGGCCAAGAATGCATATTCATGACTTTGTTTTTGAAAGTATTCTAAATGTGGAATATAATTTACACTAATAAACTTTGAATCATTCTTCAAGGGAACCCCTGCTGTTCTAATCAAGAAAGCCAACATTAAAAGGAAAAATAAATTTAGGTACATCCATGCTAGTATAAACTCTATCCTCAAAGATTTCCTCTGTCATTTAATCTAATTATACCCTATAGTTTTAGGATCATATAAAAAGCTCAGTAATGAAAAAAAAACATAATCTGCATCTTCTTAGTGCTTTTAAAAAAGTATAAGTATGAAAGACAGGTTAAGAAAAACTGAGAAGCGTGATCAAGGTCTTGAGCTATGCAATGTTTATCTGATAATTGCGCTTTATTTTGTATGTTCTGTTCTTACCATGCCCATTTAATTAATACCATTTTATCATAATATTTTTCATTATATAAAGAAATGACCAATTATAGTTTAAGTTTTCAAACAACTGTTCTCAACTTTGAAGCAAATGAGACTGGGACTGGATTGCTCAGTAAATCCAAGCTAGAGACTGTAACATACAAATATTGAGAGTTCATCTTATGGGTGCAGTTGTTAATTTATTCTATTAAAAAGATGTTCTTTTTGGCCAAAAGATATTTACATGGAATTTTAAATGGTTCAAAATCACAACCAACATTTCTCAGCTTATTATATTTCCTACCTTTAAATTGGAGTATATGAACACAATTTGTTCAAATCACAAAGAGAAAAAAATGTTTCCATTATAGGACCTCAAATATGCAAAGCAAATCCATATATTTGTTACACTTCAATAAATCAGTCAGAGGAAAACAACAAATAACCTTAGAATGAGACAAAGGAACAAGCTTCATAAAAGCTCTCTAAAGTTCTTTCCATACCAATCTAACAGGATCAAGATCCAGAGATCTTTCAAAACAGGTAGACTATAATGGTTGGAAAATGGATTGTTAAATGAAGAAGAAAAATGATTAAGTACAACTATTAGTTAGACACATAGATAGATACATAGATACATAGCTAGACAGGTAGACAGATGATAGATAAATAGACTGATGAAATATAGTTATATGCATCTAGCTACTCTTCCCCAGAAAGAGAACTGTAAGATGTTAGGACCTGATACACTTATCAAGCACTTTTACCCAAACTTAATGGATAATAAGGTTAGAAAAATGAATATGGATATTTCAAGACAACAAAACTGTAATTCACACAAATTAACTCACAGGACGATGAAGAGCAGGATGAATTTTACCCTCTGAACCCTGGATAACAGACACTATAACATCATGGGCCAGACAAATGTATGTCTCAAATCACAGCAAACCAGGGATTTGTTGAAATGTTGTTTAAGATAATAAACAAGCTATGATTCAGTGCCATTTTATTTTTGGAAAGGTTTACTTTGCTTTTTCTCTGCTGAAGAGTCTGTGGTCAAAAAATCTCTTCAAAGCATCCCTATTACATAATAGTTGTACAAGAGCATGTTGGAATTTCTCCCTTCCTATAATCTGTGTGTATGGGAATTTTGTCAGAAGGAAAACATGCTTTACTCTATTAAATCATTGATGGACTGCAAGCCATAGAAACAGGTAAAGTAAGATGAGTTTTGAAGACTGTTTGACAAAATTAATCAATTTACATATTCATATATTATATAAATATATATACACACACCTTGTTATGGTTAACATACCTAGTCAGTCTTTCATAGCCTCATATCCCATATCTAAAGACTCAATCAATAGCAGACAGAAAATATCTGATGCAAATTCTCCGTGAGAAGGCTTATTTCTCCTGTCTTGTCATTCCTCCCAAAGTAATACAGCGTAAGAATTATTTACATAGTATTTACATTGTATTAGAGAATATAAATGACTAGAGCGCAGAAAATTTGTATGCAAATCCCATAATATTTTATTTAATAAACCAAACATACTTGGGTATTTATAGATTTTTAGGCTCAGCAAAGTTTTGGCAGTCAGTCCCTGGTTGACATGGAGGGACAATTTGCAATAAAATCAAATATGCATACTGAGAGGCCAAGACTCACACAAGACACTATACTAGAGAGGATGAAGGCATGTTTAGAGTTTAGGGTACGTTTCTCTACTTATAAAGTAAAGGTTTGTGAAGGTGACGCCAATGGTGCTTTGTCTTCTCATAGATGGAGCTAATCGGCCACCCTGATTCCCAGTTCAAATGTGCACTATTCCAGGTTAGGACCTCTCTAACGTCAGGAGTCAGGGTCACCAGCCCAGACAAAATCTATGCAAATAAAGCTTACAGCTGATCTTGGAAAATAGATTTTTTTTCCTAACCTGTTATTTCAGATTGCCAATTATTCTGAGTTAATGGAATAATTAAATTATATATTTTTAATGGTGAGAATTTAATAAAAAATTGAAAATATTTATAAACAAAATCAAAGATATTTTTGCCTCTTTTAAAACACGTTTCTACCTATAACTATCTTTATGATACACTATCAATGAAGATTAGATGCCACTTGGTAGCTGTATTGAAAAATTTGCAAGAGACAAACCCAAATTCAACATATTTAAAATGTGTGTTAAAGAGATATATTTATAAACATGCATATGATTGAAAAACTAGGATGACTGCAAGAATCTGGTAAATAACTGATGAAAAGTCCTTTCATGGTTACCACAGGCATAAACAGTATGGTTGAAATTATGAAAAAGTGATGCACCAGTGAGCACTCTCTCAATAGCGAGCAGTTGAGGAAACGAAAATATTGCATTGTGGGATTACATTTAAAGGCCACAGACATAGGATATATATGTGTGTGTGTGTGTGTGTGTGTGAAATGAAGTGTAAAATGACATATATATATATATATCAAATGAAGAGCAAAATGTAGGATATATGTGTGTATATACACACATATATATACATACATATGTACATATATATCCTACGTGTGTGTGTGTGTGTGTGTGTGTGTGTGTATCAGTGTTTTGCCTTGTTGTTTAGGTTGGGGCTGCCATACTAGATAATGTCATGTAGTGAGGGTAGAGAGAAAGATAGAAAGCTAGTCTCCATGGGAGAGAGACTGGAAGTAGGAAGGGAGAAATAGACCTCACCAGTGAAAGGGACAGAAAAAGAGGGAAAGCTGAGGGAAGGGAGTGTGGAGAGCTACAGTTTGAATGTAAGGCATGTGAACTACAACACTGTCTTGCTTATTCCATCAGGACCACGTGAGGAAGACCGACAAAAGCACATGACAGCCAGGCTGGAAAGCCAGATTATTCCTGCCACCTCCAGTTTTTGAAGCCATTTTGAAGAAACTCAGGACTCATGGATCATACACCAGCCTTTCCTAAATTCTTGACACGTGGTTAAGCCTTTCCAAATTCTTGACAAGTAGAAACATTTGTGAGCCTTTAAAACAATAAAACTCTGCCAGTTTTATGCCATGGAGTCTGGGAGTAGTTTGTGACTCAGCAGTAGAAAATGGAAAGGTGATTTAAGGCAGAAAGCAGGTAGCGATGTCATCTGAAGCTGTGGCTTTAACCCCAAGAATGTGTCTTCTCCTTGGAAACCAGTGGGGGAGTTTTGAAATGATAACCCTCAGTGTTATGTATTGATGGTCCACAGACAGTGGGTTTGAACGAACTGAAGCTAAAGTCTAAAAGTGATCACTTTGGGCCATTCACATCTATTCTCTGAAGGGCATCAAGCTGGCTACCAAGTAGAAAAGGATCAGGAGCGGCCTGGCATGTTTAGAATAGCTTTCTCATGACCACATCCAAATGCCTGAGCTCAAAAGAGAATGGTCTTCCTTTTAATCATGGTCTCAAACCATCACGACATCAAGTTGTTGAAGGAAAGCCAGCCACTCCATAGTAAAGAAGAAGCAGAGGCAGGGGACGGCCATGGAAGCAAGCTTCCCTCCTTCCCACCACAATTCCTCCTCAGGCCCCATACTGCTGGATGCGCCACTTACACTATGGCCATCGGGCCCTTAATCAATCCTCTCTGGAAGCACCTCGACTCCCACACCCCAGAAGTCGGAGTGTACCCTTCCAGGCATCTCTCAATTCTATCAGGTTGGTAATCAAAATTAATCACACAGAATAAAGGAACACATAAATAATCAATAAAATTAAATTTAAAAAATTTCAAATAAAAAAATCCTCAAAACACTTTTTTCAGGACTCAGCCTGTTTAATACATCGATCAGAAATACACTACTGGGCTGACATGTGTTGTTCAATGGTAAAAATGCTTTCCCAGCTTGCTCGGTGCCTAAATTCAAACATGGTAACACACACACACACACACACACACACACACACACACACACACACACCATTGGTACTGGAAAAGCTAAAATACGACACAATAATCAGAACCTGTTAAAACAGTATTTGTTTTAATTTTAAAATCTAGAGAATATAGACAATTATTTTCATACATGTGATTGGGTCTACATTCTTACACACATTTAGATTATCAGCATCCCAGTTTCTTTAAGCTTGAATCACTAATAGGGATAATAATACTAGCATTAAGGGTTTTGGCAGTTTTGGCAACAAGAAAATGAAACAAAATTAAAATGTGTTTTCTTTTAATGAGGATACATCAACTGAAATTTGCTACTACTTTCTTTTTAGCCAAAGAGGACAAGACAGAGAAAGAGAAGAAAGAAAAGCAAGAGGGGGGGAGAAGAGTGAGCAGGGGGAGGAAAAGAGGGACTGGGAAGAAGAGAAAAAGGAGAAACAGGAAGAAGCCTGAATGAGGAGGAGCAGGAGAAGGGAGAGGAGGATGAAGATGAGGAGGAGGGAGAAGAGGAAGAGGAAAGGAGGCCTGGAAGAAGGAAGAGTAGGAAAAATAGGAAGAAGACCTGGAGGAGGAGGAGGAGGAGGTTGAGCACAATGATGAAGTTGAGTGGGAGACAAAGAAGGGGGGGGTCTCCAGAGTAAGATTTGGTTTTCTGTTTGCTTCCGAAGCACAGCCTTGGGGATACTTCCCAAGGGCCTTGTAGTGTCACTGAAGGAGGAATGCCTAAACCTCACTTTTAACAATAAATTAACCAAATGCTTCAGGTGTGGAACAATCAGCTTCACAATTATGACTGTCAGTGAGGTAGAGAGGAAGAATGATTTTAGAGAGATCAGCTGTTGAAATTCATTGTCTCTTACATCAGGCAGGCACAGCCAGTAGAAGAGAGGGTAGGAAGTGGAGGATTATATACAGCTATAATTACAGAGCTGTAGAGACGAAACAGAGAGAGAGAGAGAGAGAGAGAGAGAGAGAGAGAGAGAGAGGAGAAATACATTTACTCGTGTATTTGTTGACTTCTGAGGTCTCTTCTTTGCTCAGAAACTTGGGTACCGAGTCTGCTCCGGGTTTCTGGAGTCCCTGGAGTCCGGCCCATTAGATCGCTACGTACATATTGCTTTATTCTTTTTCTTGTTTTGAAGGCATATTGAAATATTTTTCTTTCAATCTCAGTGTCAGAAGTAAAAAAAAAAAAAAATGGAAAACAAGAAATTGTTGCAAGACTAAAGTATGTCTTCTTTGCTAATGTGTTTCCCGGTGATGGTCTCCTATTTCTACCTTCTATCCCACTGCTTTTCATATTGGGAAATGATGAATATTCTTCGGACTATGTTACGAATTTCCTTCCCATATGGGAGGATGTGGTATTTTTGGTTTCATTAAACATAGTGACACAATTTGGGGAAGAGAGAGTATATTTGCTGTTGTAGTGCAGAGCAACTTTGATCACAAAGGTCTGTGCCCAGGGCATGGAATCGCTGGGCACAGACGGACACTGCCGCCTTGTCAAATGTCTAAATATAACCTTGGGAGGAGGAAGCAGTCCTATTAGCATCCATCTTTAAAGGCAAAAAAGGCTTTCACCCTGGTAAAACAGGGCTGCATGAGGAAATTTTAATTAATTGATTCACTGAACCTGTTCTTCGTAAGAAAGGAATATACAAGAACTGTATACCGCAAGGGAAAAATCAAAATGACTTGTTGGGAGGGGAAAAAAGTGAGAAAATATTTTCCTTTTTTGTATGCATATCTTCTTTTACTTCACTCACTTCAGGAATCACTGTTCCTCTCAAAATAGATGCTTTGATATTCAACTTTGTAGTGATAATAATGACAGATGATCTTTTTTCCAATATTTCAGACAAAGATTCTGTAATGAGTCCTGTGTCCTCTAGAGGAGTGTGCAAAATTGCAATGTCCTGGCACATTTTGAGGCAGAAAACTCCTGGCACAAAGCTCATTTCTGAAGCAAAGAAGTAGAAAATGAGCAAATATCAGATTAATATTTGAAACACAGCCGTCAACCAGAACATTCCCCATTCTCATTGATACTACTGTAAGACACCACAGCACACTTCTCTGCTGTCTTTAAAAGTCCATCTGATACTAGAATAGAAGCTGTTTGTAGTGTTCATTTTAAGATTTATTCATTATTTATACAATGCTCTGCCTGCATGTGTGCCTGCACTCTAGAAAAGGGCTCCAGATCTCATCATAGATGGCTGTGAGCCACCATGTGGTTGCTGGGAATTGGACTCTCGACCTCTAGAAGAGCAGCCAGTGCTTTTAACCTCTGAGCCGGCTCTCCAGCTCCCTGTTTGTAGCCTTAACAACAAACTATTAATTTGTAACAATGAGCAACACTGTTTAATTCCACTCACCACGGCTTTCTCTTTTCTTTCAATTACTGATGACAATTCAGTGTTTACAGTTCTGTAGTACGGCTAACAGAGTCAGAGATTTGAACTGAAGAGGTACTTTTATGAAGGGATCCACAGAAACACTCACAGTAGTTTACAAATGTGTAATTTTCAGTCTGGTCATACGATATTAGTTAACTATGTAAATGGTAATTACACATTTTTGAGGGAAAAAATAAATAATCTTGAATTCACATTGTGGAAACTGTTGTGTTTATTGCTATCTTCCCCAAATATGCCGACACTCCTGAGACATGGACAGAGATATAAAGGGAGAAAAACCTCAGATTAGGAAACAACCCCAGGACATACGAGAGACAAGGTTGAGGTTGCCAAAGTTCCTAATGCTTCTGACAGTTGCCTTTGTGACTAATTTTAACTCATTTTAATTTTCAAAGTTTCTTAAGCATGCTATGAGTGTGAGTACATTGTAATTGGCTAAGCACAGCACTGCTGTGTAAGCTACCCATAAGCATCAAATTCAAGCTAATTTCCTCCCAAATGTAAACAGGTGAAACGGTGACAAAATAACTTGAATTGTGCGGATGTGAAATTTATTATTTTCGAATCCTTATGTCCTGCTCTGATATCTGGTCTTCCTCCCTTAAGTAACTTTCTAACACCTAATTTAAAAGAATGCTTTAAAAAGGGAAATAAAAAGCTAGGAGTTAAGAAGAGGTATCAAAATTTACAACACTGTTTCACATGAAGTCTACTTTAATTTCTAATATTTTGCTGCATTCTTTATATCCAAAATCATTCTATAGAGGATAAAATACTCTCAAGAGGCACAAAAGCATTGCCTTTAAGAGATTCTCAGGTTGATTTCAAACACCCTTCAGTGTAATTGTACTCACAGAGAAATCCGATTTGTCCTCAGTCACTTAACATGGAAGATTTAGTATATCTCAGTCTTAAGATTTATGTATAATACGAATATTATAAATCTTTTGTTACTGTGAATTACTTTTCAAACATCACTAAAATGGAAACTTAACAATTTAAAGATTTTAATGTAATTGCCAATACTTGTGAAATAATCCAATTTTATTCTCTGGTGAAAGGAAATAAAAACACTTTATGTGGATAAAAGTAAGGCTGCATTATAACACTGAAACTATAAAAAGTATCTCACTGAAGCTGTAGCTTAGTTTGTGCCTTTTTGCTCCCAATTAAGCTTAAGAATCCTTTCAAATATGAGCAGTTAATTTAGCTTCTTAATCGTAAAAAGATATTTGACTGTTGCAATAAACATTCTATTGGTGGATAAAATTGTTGTTTCTGAATGTACCCTTTGAGACGCTGCCAATGAACTCCAGTTCCAAATATGCTTTGAAAATATTAAGTAATATGTAATAAACTGTAGAACATAATGACTTGTATTTAAATAACTATAAATACATAAACTAAAGGAAAGGAAGGAACATATTTTGCCAATAAAATAAATTTAAAAAAATAAAATTTTGTAAATGCTAATAATGTTTATGTTCTTAAAAACACATCAAACTTACATTTGTTAAAATTATATCTTGATGGTTATACTATTCGCTTCAGTTGAAAATATAAATGAAAGCTCATTAGGGGAAGAAAAAAACAAAGAAGATAATAGGAAAAAAACGCAAATTCTTTCAATTATACATGGTACATTTAAATATACCAGATATATTAATTTATTAATGTGACTCTAAGTGTTCATTAATCTTCCTCATTTATAATTAAAGTACAAATAATGGTTAATCATGAAATAAATAATATTTAGATGCTATTTATTTGAATTTCATTTACTTTCTTCTGTCGCTGAAACCAAAGTCCCGGTAATTTTCTGGGCACGGGATTCTGGCCTAGGACATGAGAACCATCCCATGGAGAGCTGATGGCTCATTAGGAGAATGGAGCTCCTAACTCCTTATTCAATTTAATGCCACATGTAATCTAATAACTTAAACTAAATTATGACTCAGAGGTACCTTGAAATAACTTCCTTTTTGGTGTGTGTTTTCTTTTTATATGATTTAAATATATTTTTAAAAATTCATTTATTTTTATTAATTACAGTTAATTCACTTTGTATCCCAGCTGTAGCCCCCTCCCTCATCCACTCTCAATCCTGCCCTCCTTCCCTCATCTCCTCCCATGTCCCTCTCCCAGTCCACTGATAGGGGAGGTCCTCCTCCCCTTCCCTCTGACCCTAGACTATCAGGTCTCATTAGGACTGGCTGCATTGTCTTCCTCTGTGGCCTGACAAGGCTGCTCCCCACTCAGGGGAAGGTGATCAAAGAGCCTGCCACTGAGTTCATGTCAGAGACAGTCCCTGTTCCCATTACACTGAGCTGTCACGGGCTACATCTGTGCAAGGGTTCTAGATTATCTCCATGAATGGTCCTTGGTTGGAGTATCAATCCTTATTCAGAAGAAAATGACAGCTTATAGATTGGGAAAGGATCTTCACCAACCCTATATCAGACAGAGAGCTAATATCCAAAATATATAAAGAACTTAAATGGTTAAACACCAACAAAACAAGTAATCCAATTAAAAAAAGGTGTACAGAGCTAAACAGAGAATTCTCAACAGAGGAATATCAAATGGCAGAAATAGCTTTCTAATATTTCTAAAAGTCTCTCTTTCTTTCTTTCCTTCCTTCCTCCCTCCCCCCTCTTTCCTTCCTTCCTTCCTCCCTCCCTCCCTCCTTCCTTCTTTCCTTCCTTCCTTCCTTCCTTCCTTCCTTCCTTCCTTCCTTCCTTCCTTCCTTCCTTCCTTCCTTCCTTCCTTTCTCTTTCTTTCTTTCTTCACTTATGCCAGAATCTCCTTTAGCCCAGGGTCAGCACTGAACCTCTGATCCTCCTACCTCATCCTTATGCTGACGCTACCGATGTGTGCAGTCATAGCTGCTTTGTTTATGGGTTGCTGGAAACTGGCCTCAGAATCACAAAGTCTCGGTAAGTACTCTACCAACTGAAATTTTTTCCAGTCCTCTTCATTGTTTAAAGCACTAAGACTATTATAAATAAAGATATGAAAATCATATTTTAAGGAGCACTGATATTTTAGCATATTTCCTACTGATTTTCTTCCTGGTCACTTTATTATATAGCAGTTAAACCTGAGCTCTGAGCTTGACATTGTATGATCAGTTTGCTCCTATCCCATTGTCTGTGGAAAGTGATGCGATTCACTATGTCTAACTTTTTTTCATATTATAATGAAGATATAATATTATCTACATCCCAAGAATGCCTAAAAGGAGAGTCAACATATAAATAAGTGTATACATGAGAGTGTAACTTATAAAAAATACATCTATAATCAATACTATAATCATATATAACAGTTTGGGTACTTATTGATACAGGGTCTTGCTATCTAGCCCATTCTGGCGTGGATCTCAGGACCCTGCTCTCTGCATCTCAGCTACTAGGACTGTGGATATCAGCCTGAGCTGTGTCCAGGTCTGATTTAGATATTCATTCCTATGGCCCAAAACAACCAGATATTAAAAACATTGGAAAATCAATTGGACTTGGACTCATTAAATGTGTTTTCCAATTTGCCTATGTATTCCCAGAACCAAGTCTTAATATACAGTTTGCATAAATATATTATTTACAATATTGTGAAGAGAAGAGGGCAAGAACAGTTTCTTTCTAGCTGAAAAGGCATATGTTTATACACAAATTAAAACCTGTGCTGCCAGACAACCTCTCGGTTCCATCTGAAAACCTCAACTGCTCAGGAGAGATCAACATCTCTGAAACAATTATCCTGCAGACTTCAGTCTTCAGCAGCACTAAGAAGAGTGCCTTTTCTATCCCCATCTCCCAGTGTTTTAATTTGAGCATAGCTACATTTTGTCTCTGTTTCTATAAATATACATAATACAGCAAGTAAAGTTAATTTATACATATTTTCCTATCTACAATAGATTTCATTTGTATAATGCATTTTAGGATTACAGAAAAATTATCTGTATGAGTATCAAGGAAAATTCATTATATTATTATCAACAAATGTCCAAAGAGAAATCAGACCTATTTAATTTAACTTAGCACAGTTTTTTTTTCAAGATCCCACTATGTCCATCATGAAATGTAGCTGTTTTCTCTCAAGCTCTCGTAGCTTGACAGATTCTCAGACTTTCCCAGTTTTTTATGATTCTGACATTTCTGAACAGAACAAGCTCAGGGTATTTAAGGGAGTCCTAAATTGATACTAATTTGATGTTTTCCTCTTGATAGAATCTGAGTTATGGGTGTGAAGGTTTAGAAATACTAATTAACATTTTTCTCAGTATACAATATCCATTATACCCTCCTGCTATTAATGAAAAAAAAAAACAAAGGAAAAAGAAAACAATACAGTATTTCCATGATTGTTTGACAATCTCCTACTTGCTGATAGTCCTTTCCATGTATATTAGAATGTTTTTGTAACATATCAAATATTGCAATACATCTAACATCTAACAATCAAATCTTAGTTTCCATGAAACAATCCATAGAGAATTGTAGGACAATTACAGAATAGACTCTGTAAGAAAAAAAAATCTTGTCTGTGAATGTTACAGAATTAGTGTGCATTAGAAAACACTATAAACATAATCTCCACGCATGCATATTATGTAGTTAGTGTACATGATTAAATCCTTATCATATTTATATAAAACTTACTGTGTGTGTGTGTGTGTGTGTGTGTGTGTCTAAGATCAAGCTATGCCTTAGTTTCTAATTTGGAATGATTATTAAGGATAACACAATCCACCCAATAATACTCATTTTACTTAAAAATTTCTTCATCGCAGAATCTTGGAACATTTTTCTGTACCTTTTTTCTTACTTTTGTGTAAAAGACAGTCTCCCATCACTGTCTGTGAAATGAAGTTGACTCGGCAGCCAGACATCTGCTATGATGGATGCAGGATTGCAATATGTCTCTCCTACCACTCAAAAATATCTCTCAGACCTGAATGTGGTCACCAAAGTTCATGACACATGTGTCCAACACTCTGTGGAAAGTCAGGATTATAGCTTAGGTAACTGCCAGCTGGTGAATGCAGCTGGTCTTACTCACTGATACTAACCCATCCACTGTAGTATCTACTTCTCAGAGTAAAACAAACTCCTTAGTGAGGAAATAGCTCTGGAATTGAACATTTTCTTGCAACATCTTCCCACTAAGTTGCTTGTGTTGTACCAAAATGCAGTGCAAAGTAAAATATTAATCAGTGGTCCACTTAAAAAGTAGTTAAAATAAATATATTAAGTGCCTTTAGTTTAGTTTAGTTGTTTTGTTCAGTTTAGATAAAATGCATCCCTTGTTCGTATTTTTGGGAAAAAAGAAATATTTTTCTTCTTTGGTTTCCTAGTGGAAACTCTAAAGGTTACTACAGAAAGATGGCCAGAATGCCATGACATACTTCATGGTCATACTTTTCCTGAGTGTAAATTCTCATACTGGTGGTACCTGCTATGTACCCGAGCAGCACACACTGCCCCATCACTCAGAAAATATCCCACATACATATGTATAACACAGCATGAATTTAGTTATGTGTTCGCCTGTCCTTATTGACTGAGATTGATTGTCCTCATAGGTTATGAACTTAGAATGACCATGGAAGCTTCATAATGTACTACCGGAAAACAAAGACAGGAAGGGTGACCCAAGGCTGAGCACACATGTCGGTGCTTGCCATGGGAACAAGACAACCTGAGTTCAGATACACAGAAATGTGTAAAACCTGGACATATAACTCATCAGTTATATGATCCCCAAAGCAAGGGAACCTGGGTTCAGTCCCCCAGAGACTATGTAAATGCTGGACAGACTCAGAGTACCAGCACCAATGATCCTGGAACACCTGTGGCAGAAAGAGAAGGCAGAGAAAGGAGAGTCCTTGATTCTAGGCTGATGTACACAGCAAAAAGAAAATGAAGACACTCTACCTTCATCAAAATTGATGGTAAGGACTAATACCAAATTTCCCTTGACCTTTTCATGCATATAAGCACACCTAAGTGTGTCCTTTAGACACATAAGTGGTGACACCCTTTACATAAAGATGCCCGCACACACAGAGAATCAAAGGAAACAAAAAAGATAGAAAGAAGGAAAGAATAGAAAAAAATATATCCCCTTTGCCCCTGTTTGTGCTGCAGAACTTGGGACAATGGCAGACGGTCATGGGGACACTAGGATAGGCATTTGTAAGCCTTGGAAATCACCATGCACCACACTCCGTGAACTCCCAGCTGAAAGCATACACAGCATCAATGGCCTGCAAGGTCAGTGACCTACCAATGCCTTTTCTTGGCAGAGTGTTTATCACCCACATTGTAACCTTTGAGCTCTGTGACACCTACCAGCGGTGACACATGGACACAGCTCACCATTTAGAGGCAAAGAGTATCTAGTTGTCACTAAAATTATACATAAGACATAAGCAGGTGTGCTAACACACCCATATGGGTTAACAATTAAAATATGTATTTATTAACTTGTAAAACCAAATGTTTACCAAGGTAACTCTTTATGCACAACTTCATTAGGACTTTGGTTATCATAATAATAAGCATGCATTCCTTGGTGAAAAATATTTCTATTTTTGTTCTTTTGAAAGATACTTTTATTATTCTTATAGTCTCTCTCTTACGTGTGTGTGTGTGTGTGTGTGTGTGTGTGTGTGTGTGTGTGTGTGTGATGAGTGCTATGAGTACTTACAGAGGCAAGGAGAAGGTTTTGGATTGCCCCAGCTGGAATGGTGAGTGGTTGTGAGCTGCCAGATGTGGGTAGTGGGAACTAAACTCAGGTCCCTTGCAAAAACACAGCAAACACTCTTAACTGCTGAGCAATTTCTGCAGCCTCTTCTATTTTTAAAACTGCATTTCAAACTTATTTGAGAGGCTCTGGGGAGGTCATTTGGAAGCACCATGGAAATAAAAGGAAATATAACTTAAGAAAGCGTCTCAAGTGTTTGAGAGTGTCTTGAAAGGGAAGAAAACATTTTTACAGAATAAGCGCTGAGAAGCAAAACTCTAAAGAAAAAATAAAGTAAACCCTGAGCCTGAGATGACTCTTGAGGTAACATACTAGTACTCGTCCACACCCCTAAGCATTTTATATAAAATTATATCAGTACAGTAGGTTAGAAACATGTCTCCTACAATTCTCAAAACCAGGTCAAGGTTGAACTTAGTCTTTTCTGTTTTTGCTTTTTCTTTTTATCATTTTTTTCAAAATTTTTGTTTTCTTGTTTTTGTTTTGTTTTATTTTTCAAGACAGGGTTTCTCCATCTAACAGCCCAGAATGTCCTGGAACTCGCTTTCTAGACCAGGCTGGTCTCGAACTCACGAGATCCTCCTCTCTGTGCCTCCTGAGTGCTGGGATCGAAGGCAGGCAACACCTCTGCTGAAACTCTTAGACTCTTAAGCAAGACACCTTCAGTTTGCTTTTTGTCCTGTTCGCCTTTGTCTTCTGCTGTAACATCAACCAAACACTGTCATCATTTTGACTTAAACATGACAAGAATAGCTCAGTGTTTGTTCAGAAGTCTGTCTGTCTGAACATTTTTAGTCAGAGCGTTGTTCTGAAGCACCATGATGTGAAGACTGCTGGAAGATGTTTCCTGTTCCAAACATTCCCCTTTTCCCACTCGTAGATTCAAGACGCCATAAACGGGACACCTTGGAAGCTTTCTCCATATATTGTAAAGTTGCTATCTCAGGAAACAACTGACTAAAACTCAAGAGGAGAAAGAAACGTCTGTTTTGTTTTTATTTTTCTCAGTTGTTAATAGTCACAACTTTTAAAACTTTTTTAGTTTGGGAGTCATTTGAGGAGAAAGGGCAAAGAAGCGAAGGGTATCCTATTGATAAAATAAGAAAAGAATCCCACATTATCACAGTCACAACACTGCTATTGTATAATAAGTCTACAAAGAACTTGGACAGGTTCAAATTTCTGTGTGTGATGTCTACCAACTGGGAATCATTTCCATGCTATCACCAAACACAGATTTGTACATAGAGGAAGCCAAGGAGCTAAAATGCCCACATATTACTTAGGGCATACTCCATTTCCAGCAGAAGTTACAGTTGCTGAATTTTACAGTGGGAGCAAGAAGCTAGAAGTTCATCTGTAGAGAGAAAGAGAGAGAGAGTGAGAGAGAGAGTAAGCTCTGCTGAGAACTTTCAATTATGAACTCCAGCTAAGCTGAGTAGGACTCTCACCTGATCCCTGGTTGATGACTGTCACCTCTAGCTATAGGTTTGATGGTGTTAATCTATCTGCCACATGTTCTCTTACTTGGAAGCTTCACTGAAGACAAATGTTCCTCCCAGGTCTCTCAGTGGAGAATTCCAGCCCTGTAACTTCTGGATGCAGTGAGCACCCCAACTGATGCTGCTCGCTCTTCCTTCTCTATCCTTTGCCAGACACGAGCTTAATAAGCTCACTCATTTACAAGTGACATGACGGTTATCATACCTCATTCTCTGAAAAGAACATGGTGAAATTGCTGAAGGTATCTATCTACAGAGAGCAATCCTCGGGGGTGGAATACAGTGCCTTAGCGCTGAGATCAGAGCAACAAATCTCTTGCATATTGGTTCACTGTCTATTCATCACCAGAGCCACTATCATTTTTTGGTTAATAGTCTTAACTTGTTTCTTTCTAAACTGTAGATTTGTGGGATATGTCTTAGAGAAGCAGTGACTCACTTCAAGGTCTTCTGTAGTACATGGGTCATAACCATAGCAAAATTCGCTATGCAGTGAGATGGCTCAGGGGCCTCAGAAAAAAATCCAACAGTGTTTGACAGATTGTGCATATAATGTAGGGTGATAAAGTACAGCACAATCCATCCTTCTTAAATTATTCATCTTAACAGGTTAACTGTTAGGCCCATCACAGACCATGCTTCAAGGGAAAGAAAAGGAGAAAGGGTTTGATTCTTGCTTTTCTTCATGGAAATGTCAGTTAAGAAAACATCAGATTTAATAAGAACATGTGTATGTGTGTGTGTGTGTGTGTGTGTGTGTATCTGCGACTTGCATCAAATACTAAAAAATATATAAAATAAAATCACCTTTGATTCTTCACGGTTTCGTTAAAATGAAGAACAGAAGTAGTGATGTCAACTGAAACACCACGGCAAGAATGACCATTTTACTATTTCTCAGGAAATAGAAGCAAACTCTTCGATGCTACATCTCTGGTGGCAGACCTGCTTGCCTCAAAAATGGTCTCTTTCTAGACATAATAAAATACAAACCTCAGAAAGCACAATAATAAAAATATGAGATCATTCACAGCAACGTAGGGAGCGTGGCTCATTCCTGCCCCTTCCCATGAGTCATCACCTGATGTCAGCAAATGTATTTTAAACCACACGTTATTCTGCCGAGGTGCAGCAGATGCAACAATGACCATTCACAGGAAACGTAAATGTTAACACAGCTGCTGTTTATAATTAATGATGTTTAATTTCCCTACACTGTGCCAAAGCAAGGAGGCACTAAGATACATTCAAGTTAATGTGCTTTTTTAAAAATTGTCCAAACGACAATGTGAAGTCATAGGAAAGGGGTTTCCTTTTAAATTATTGCAATTTGTAAAATTGATTATGCCTATATTGCATTTGTGAACAGTTTCCTTTGTTTCTCAGGAGTACTAGATTGCTAGCTTGTATTTCACTGACAACATTTTTTCTTTTTATCTGAAGCCATCACATATAGAGAAGACTGTAGATAATTCAGCCACAGTGAGAGAAAGAGACAGAGATGAGCCTGGTAAGACGTTCTCACAGCATCGTTAGGAAGAGAGGCATATTACAGCAGCTGACAGCACTTTCTCTGTGTCTTAGCCTCAGACTCTGCAGGCATCTACTTCTGTATGGCATGCAGACGCAGTTTTTGGCTCAACTGTTACGGGAAATGCTTTACCGCGAAGTAGTAATTTCTTCTGAAATGTAAGGTGGGGAAGAGGTAGGCTGGATTCTGACCTAACATTTTACGAGCTGCAGAAGCCAGTATTTTTCTTTGGGAGGTACATCTCTGAAATTATACTGTCAGTCAGTAGGAAAAATGGTTTAATAGTCAAGTGCATAAAACATGATTTATACATGACTTTTAAGAATGCTTCTTTGTATAAAGCAATGCACGTTTACTGATTCATGGAGTATTATGATTTATAATATAATAAAGAGTTTATTATATATATACATATATATATGTATACATATGAACACACACATGTTCATAAATAAGCCAGCAAAAAGTTAAGGTGTCCAGAACTACAGTCATCACAAAGCTTGTCTTCTTTTTGAAAGTGTATTTTCTGTTTGTCGCCCCATCCTTCTAGAGCTAAATTACCCATTCTTTCTTTACCCATTCATCTAGACCTTAGAAAAGGTGATAAGCATAATCTTTAGTCATGCTTGTTACGAGAGAAAAATAAAAAAGGGCATAACTGCAAATGCAGTATCAAGTTGCACAAATATCTTAGTCAATTGATTTCACTCACACAGTACTTATTTTATAAAGCTGAAACATAAAATTTACAAAGCTGAAAGGTAAAATTTAAACAGGGGCATATTATGCTAACAGTTTAACTTTCAAGACTTCCACCATGAAGAACAGCTTCTAAACAGCCTGTCATAGGACATGCGGGTGACATGTATACCACTACAACTAGAATGAATGCCCTCAAACAGCTAAGTTTTTCAAAGTCAGTTATTAGCAAAATACTAGATCTTGAGTACCACATGTGTTTTCAACAGACTGAAATCACTAATGTCTGTGAGACATTCTTAGCCTGTGACCTCAGCCTGTGGGTAGTATCCCATTTTGGGGTTGAATGACCCTTCCATAGGAGTCACCTAAGACCATTTGTAAAACACAGATATTTACATTACAATTCATGACAGTAGCAAAATTACAGGTATGAAGTAGCAACAAAACAACTGTATGGTTGGGGGTGGTCACCACAACGTGAGAAACTGTATTAAAGGTCACAGCACTAGGAAAGTTGAGAATCATTGGCATGAAACATAAACTCAGGGAACACAGCTTCCAACTACACAACAGTAGAGCAGGGAGGGGTTCTCTCAGGATCTAGAGATTGTCAGTTAACTCCAGCTTAGGCCCAGGAATTCCTGCCAGCTTAACCTAGATTCTGAAAACATGTAACTTGTCATTTTATATGTCCCATCTCTGCAAAGCAATGAGAGTGAATTTAGGCAACCAAGAGTGACATATGTCTGCCAGAATATCTTTTCTTTGCATGTTGCTTTCTATAAACTTCCTTCAGATAGTTATGATTTAAAGAAAAGCATTTAAGCTATTTTCGGTATTATACAAAATCAAGAATGATTTCTTAAGAATGATTATGAGACAAATACTCTGTGTGCCTTTAGGATGATATTGGTTTTAAGATCAGTAAAGTAACACTGTTGTTATTTTAGAATGAGAAAGCAGTGCTTGATTTCTTTCTTTGGGGAAACAAGTCCTCAGGAATAGTTGAAAATTGTATCTAGAGAGGGGTCCTTTGGCTTTAAACTAAAGTCAGGGAAGATGACTTGTAGCATATACTTCAAAAGACTTCATTGTTAATCAATGCTTTGAGGTTTTATTTCTTTGAGTTTTTACTTTATTTATTTAGTTTTATTGTTTATGAATGTTTTGGGTCCTTTGTCCTTGTCCCCAGTTTTCAGATTAATGCCAATCTCTTTAAGACTATTTTTATTAAATATAAGCAATTAATAATGAAGGTTAATACATGTGAGATACATATGGTATGAGATATACCATTCAAAAAGACTTAAAAGGACATTTTGATGGTTTTTAGTATGACATGACATGCTCTGGAAGCTGGAAAAGTGATCACAAGTTCTCTTAGTATAGAATTCACAGCCTATGTGGGGTAGATAAGCATGTACAGGTAAACACACTGGTATAGACTGTGTCAGATAGGCACTTATGATGTGGTGAAATATGAAACACAGAAGAAGGAAAC
The DNA here is from genome assembly GCF_907164565.1 of Psammomys obesus. Classification (NCBI taxonomy): domain Eukaryota; kingdom Metazoa; phylum Chordata; class Mammalia; order Rodentia; family Muridae; genus Psammomys; species Psammomys obesus. The sequence goes on along the minus strand of NW_026585698.1, from coordinate 11,998,200 downwards.
AGATGGTGGTGTAGGTGATCAGGGCCTTCTTGTCACAAAGAAGGTCGGGCCCACTGTCCACAGCAATATATCTTCTCTGATATAATTTCTATTTTATGAATAAAATTAAAATATTTATTCATTATTCTATCATGAAATCACTAATTCAAAAATGTTTTAAATACTGTAAATAGTAGGGCTAATCATATTAATTTCTTTAAAATACACTAATAAATAAGGTAATGTTTTGATTACTTCACTAAGTGAAAGGGAAGTCTGAGCCACATCATGGTGTCTTTATTGTAGCCCAACCCTGCTATGAAACTTAGCCTTTGCATATGAACTTAGCCTTAATTTTTGACTACTTGAACATGGAAATATTCGTCATTGTATAGATAGGCATTTATATTATTTTGAACCTTGGTTTTGCCACCTAATAAATAATAACTTCAATAGGTTTCTTTGGTAGAATAGAAGGGAAATGGGTTTGATGCTCTAAGCATAATAGTAATGGCAACATCACTAAATAGATGAGCTTAATGTAGGTGTTTGCTTCCTAGCACTGAGGAAACTTCCTCACAACCTGCAAAGACTCTTTTGATTCTGAAATATCAACATTTTGTATCCATGCAAGTCTGAGAAATTGTAATATGTCCCATGAAATATTTGTTTGTTTAGGTGCTGGGATCTAACCCCAAACCTACATTGTCAGCAAGTGCCCCATCATGGACTCATGTCTGTCCCCAGCCAATATAACTTATAGTTTGAAGCACCTCTCCATTTCTGAAATCTTTGTTGTGGTTTAAATGTCACCAAAAGAAGAATGACACAATTGCAGACCATTAAATGATAATACGTGCACTACAAGTTGGATTAGACGATTTTCTTTCTTTCAGAACTTTTATTGAGTCCACACATCACATGTCAAAGAGTTAGAATTGCACGGAATAAAAGGACACAAAATACTCTCCTAGGGAGTGAAGCTATTTCATTCCCAAGAACACTATTCTTAGTGTGGAAACAATAAGTCCTATCATAGGATCGATTTATTGGACCAGCACAAGGATACGCTATCTTAACATTTCTGCCTTTTGAAGTTACTTTCCCATGGCAAGAGATCAGCAAATCTGTATCAAATAAATGATTACTGAAGTAGCGAGAATGTGTTTCTGGACATCTTATTACTGGCAACTGTGAGGCTGGTGAAAACTGGAAAATGCTCCATTTTACTTCTTTTACTGATTTCAGTTTGCATACACTGTAGAGTTAACTCAGATTGTTGGTATTGTTATCGAAAGTTTTAAGGGAGAAACAAGAAAGGAGAACATGGTAATGATAGTTATTATAGCTTCAGAAATGTTATGGTAATAATGTTAGAGATCTGGTCAGTAGCAGCCATTGAGAGGATAATTCTGCAACAGTAAGATGAAGGACTGTGAACAAAAAGGCCAAGACCCCACATGCATTCTACTTGTTACAGTTCCGTCTTTTCTGACAGTGATAGCACCACCTGCCACCGCCCCCCCCAATAGATTTTCGCTAAAATACACAGATGATTGAACAAACAAATATTATTGTTATAAAAGTAACTATATCTGTTATATATCTAGGGCCTGGGTTTCTTACTGATGCATATAATTGCTTTAAATTATACACAACTCTGAGATTTGCTCAAAACTAGAGTTGCTTTCTTGTTACCTTGTCTTTTCATTGTAAGAGGTTTAATGGCAACAGTTAGGCACAATTTGACTACATTGTCTGCATCTGTGTGGCAGCAGAGTCTCCAACAACAGCATAGATCACTAGCAATGGAAGAATCAAAGTTACAGTGTTCAGCATTTGATATTTGCAAAGCAAACATTTTCAAGTATTGTTTGCCTAATCCATGGAACTTAATTCACAACCATAAACAGATTTAAACCCAGTGCTTACCACACAGATGAAAGAAGGTGATTTTTTCCCCCTCTATGGAAACAAAATCAGTTGCCTTTACATTCAAAGGCTGCCCCAGGCAGTAGTGTTTGCCAAATAAAATTAGACTGGGGAAGGGAGGATCTGAGCCATGCTTGAATGGGCATATTAGAGGTGGTGATCAAGAGAGACATTAATTTTCCCCAATTCTCCATAATGGAAAATGACATAAAATAAATGTTCCTTCCAGATGGTTGGGATGGTCTTATCCTAGTCAAATATCTGAATTATGAATTCATGCTGCATTTCCAAACTGGCTCTTGTCATTTTCTCTCCAGCTGTCACAGAGGTAGGACAATAGTGATTCTTTCTCCCAAATGCAGTGGAACTTTCTTTGAAGTAGCAAAATCATCTTGTTTTTTAATATTGCTAGACTGCAGGAGAATCACAGGTCAATGAGCCCCAGACTTGATTCTCCATCCTTACTTCTTGGAAGTACTTAGGAAAGCTGAGCCACTCTGAAAAGGTGAAAAAAAAGTCCTTTTTGGCACAGAAGACCTGGTTGCCAGTTGTAAGTAGATCTTCAACAGGAATCATTCTCAAGATGGCTGTTCACAGGTTTTTTTTTTTTTGCATGACATATGCATAAGTTTTATTTTTTAATTTATTTATTTTTATTAATTACAGTTTATTCACTTTGTATCCCCCCATAAGGCCCTCCTCCTCCCCTTCCAGTCCCCCCCTCCCTTTCCTTTCTTCACGCATGCCCCTCCCCAGGTCCACTGATAGGGGAGGTTCTCCTCTCCTTCCTTCTGATCTTAGTCTAACAGATCACAACAGGAGTGGCTGCACTGTCATCTTCTGTGGCCTGGTAAGGCTGCTCCCCCCTCAGGGGGAGGTGATCAAAGAGCAGGCCAATCAGATTATGTCAGAGGCAGTCCCTCTTCCCTTTACTATGTAACCTACTTGGACATTAAACTACCATGGGCTACATCTGTGCAGGGGTTCTAGGTTATCGCCATGCCTGGTACTTGGTTGGAGTATGAGTCTCTGGGAAGACCCCTGTGTTCAAATTTTCTGGTTCTGTTGATCTCTTTTTGGGTTCCTGTTCTCTCCAGATCTTACTATTCCCCACTTCTTACATAAGATTCCCTTTACAGTGCAGGGTCCATGTTTACTCTTCACAGGAAAAGTGATCCTCATGAACAATGGTTGGTGTCAGAGGACTTTCAGACTTGGTGTTTGTTTCGGACATATTTTATAATTCCCGCATGCATATCCACAAGCACTGATGTATGCTGTCTTTGGGAGATAAGTTGAAGCATAACATTCTCTTATGAATCATATACCTCTTATCTGAAGTCCATTTCTTATCTCTAGGATGAGTTTATGTTGTCTGTGGCTCATCACATAGAAACCAATGAGGAGCTCAGCATAGGAACTGAGGCAGACTGATCATGAGATCATGTCCAGCCTGGGTACAGGGTGAGACAAATGGCAGGAAGAATGAACAGATAAGAGGATGGGGGAACAGGTGTGTAAGTTTTTCTACTTAATCATGCAATGTCAACATTCAAAATGTTTACAATTTTGAATTGTAGTTTTGACCTATACCACACTCTGTGATAAGCATGTTATGGGTTATAGATTTTATGCTATATGTCATATATATACATACATATATATATATATATATATAAATGTTTTCATATTAACATCACAATGTACTGGTATAAATTCTCTGAATATCTGTAAATAATATCAAAGTTGCATTCATCCACATGCTGTTTCTCCTATTTAACTTAAATTAATTCACTAAAATAAAAAAATATATAAAAATTAAAAATATTTATGAGGAACTATATGCCTTGTTTCACTATGCCTATGACTTTATTCAATGTTTAAAATGACTCAAATATCTTATCTCCTCAATAATTTGTGACTTCCTTATAATTCTTCTTTTCTTTACTCTCTTTTAAAACCTGTAGTGAGTGATCATGGCATAGAGAAAAGAAAGTCTGCTTCAAGATAGTACAATTTTATCATAACCTATCATTTCTATGACAGACGCTAAAGAACAAAAGCAATACTATGACCTGTTGCCTGTTTATTCATTCCCTTGCAGGAACTTTATTTTCATCTTTTCTACAAAAGAACTAAAATCATATTCAGTTTTTTTGTATTTCGAACTGTGAACATGTTTGTAGAGATCCTAGAAGAGTGTATTTCAGAAAAGTTCAAGATTTCTTATTCTAAATGTTTTGATATTATTCAATCAAAATTCATTCTATAGATTAATTTTTCATGTGAAAAGATATAGCTATGTGTAGAAATATTTAGCATACTTAAGTTCATTTAATATAAACACTATCAATTTTAACAAACCACTAAATTCTGCAGAACAACCTAGAAGAGGACTAGTTACTCTATGTCAATCACTGTGCATTACACAAGCACTGTTTGGTACAGAGCACACTTAAAAATTATTTTACATAGTTGAGTAAATGCCCTTGTGGTATAGTAGGGCATCTATTGGGTATATGCCCAGGAGTGGTATAGCTGGGTCTTGAGGTAGAACTATTCCCAATTTTCTAAGAAAGCACCAGATTTATTTCCAAATCAGTTCTACAAGTTTGCACTCTTACCAAAAATGGAGGAGGGTTCCCCTTTCTTCACCTCTTTGCCAGCTTGTGCTGTCATTTAGATTCTGATCTCAGCCATTCTGATGGGTGTAAGATGGAATCTTAGAGTCATTTTGATTTGCATTTCCCTGATGACTAAGGACTTTGAGCATTTCTTTAAGTGCTTCTCAGCCATTCAAGATTCCTCTGCTGAAAATTCTTTGTTTAGTTTTGTACCCAATTTTTAAACTAGATTATTTTGTTTGATGCTGTTTAATTTCTTGAGTTCTTTCTATATTTTGGATATTAGTCCTTTTTTTTGGATGTACGATTGTTGAAGATATTTTCCCAATCTGTAGACTGAAGTTGTATTCTATTGACGGTGACCTTGGCCTTACAGAAGCCTTTCACTTTCAAGAGGTCCGATTTATTAATTATAGATCTTAGAGCCTGAGCTGTTGGTGTTCAGGAAGTTGTCTCCTGTGCCAATGAGTTCAAAGCTCTTTCCCACTTTCTCTTCTAGTAGGTTTTTGTTGAGGTTTGAAGCATCAACCAAGGACCATGCATACTATGGACCTCGGCCCTCTATACAGATGTAGCAGATGGAATGGACAGCCCAGGCTTCATATGGATCTTCTAGTAAGGGATGTAGAGACTGTCCCTACAATGGACTCTGTTGCCTGCTTTCTGGTCACTCCCCACTGGCAGGGCTGTCTTGCCAGGGCATAGGGGAATAGGATATACTCAGTACTGGTATGATTTAATGAGCTTGGGTGGGTGCATTGTGAGGGAGTGGGCTCCCCTTATCTGAGGAATGAGGAAGGGAGGTTTGCAGAAGAGAGAAGGAGGGTGGGACCAGGAGGAGAGGAGGGGAGGTGGTTACGACCAGAATATAAGGTGAATAAATAAATTAATTAATTAATTAAAAAAATATTTAGCTTAAAATTATGTCATTTGTTACTATTTTATAATAAATATTATTTCCATGGAAATAAGCGTTATATTAATAAAAAACATAATGGTGTGCCATTTTTATAGGCAACAAATAACTCAAGAGAAAACAATGTAGAATTAAATCCATTCAGAGTAGAAGAGACCAAGTTGTCAGGGTTTAAACTGAAAGTCGATTTTCTTAGATGAAGAATAACATTAAATCCCCCTGGAAAATCAACCCACAACATCTATGCCAAGCATTATTCTTTAACAGGAACTAAAATGTTCATATGTTGACACTGTCATAAGTACCATAAGGACTATTGCTTTCACAGGAAGATATTCAATACCTTGTATTCCAGCACAACCGAGAAACAGAAAATTTAGCCCTGTCTTTAAAAAGCTAATTATTAATTAAAGTAGAAGGAGACAATACTAGGGGAGAGAAAAGGGGAATGAAAGAGGAGTTAAGAGAGAAGAGACAGGAAAAAACAAGGGCAGGGAGGAGTAGGAAAGGGGGGAAGGGCAGAAAATGGGAGGAGGAAGGAGGAGAGGAGAAAGAAATTAATTTATCCTTCTGGCCCTGAGTCAAACCGTAATGACTAAAAGTGAGGGGGAAAAAACATCAGAATATGTTTTCTTAAATTTGTTTAACGTTGTGAATTATTAACCCAGGAGCTGTCACTACATTAGGTCTTCTAATTTTGTGAAATAAGGCAGGTTAAATCTCAAACAGCCTGCCACACAATGTTTTTTGTTGTTGTTGTTGTTGTTGTTTAATGAAAGTTCTCAGAGTGTGACTGACTGTTGAATTCAGTGAGCATGATTATATTTTGTCTGCTGATGGTTTTTAGTTATATCTTCTTTTCTTTTTCTCTCTTATTTACTTATTTATCACTTTACATCCTTGTTGCCCCTTCCCTCCTTCCTTCTCAGTCCCGCCCTCTCTCCCTTCCCCTTCTCCCTTCCTCTTTTCCTAAGAAAAGGGGAGCTTCTTTTCCATCCACCCCAGCTTATCAAGGTGCATCAGGACTAAACTTGTCTATTTTTCCGATGGCCTGTCAAGGCAGTCCAGACAGAGGAAAGTGATCTAAAAGCTATCAAGCGAGTCTGTTTCTAATGCAGTCCCTACTTCCCTTACTAGAGGACCAACATCTTCAGAGCATGCCTAAGCTGCCCATCTGCTTCATCTTTGTTGGCGGCCTAGGTCCAGTTCATGCATGGTCCTTGGTTGATGCCTCAGTCTCAGCAAACCCCTCTGGGCCCTGGTTGGTTGGCTGTTTGTTTTACTTATGGGGCTCCTGTCAGTTCTGGGTCCTTTACTCTTTCCTCCCACTATTCCCCATGACTCCCTTTGCATTGCTCAGTGTTTGGCTGTGAGTCTCAGCATCTGTTTTGAGGGTGCTGCTGGGTAGAACTGCTCAGACGCAGCTCTATTTTTTCATGAAAACAAGATGAGTTTTTGTTATTAGTTTTCAAGTTAAAAAAAAAATTTTTCTTCCAACTTTATTTTCATGCAGCAAAACTGAGGTCTGGTAAGATAGGCTGGTGTTAGGAGAATACGGAAGGACACGCCAGAGCATGGGTGTGGCTTTCTCAAATAAGAATCATATTATGATGTACCCAGCTGTGGGCACACGCTCTGCAAGCGAGATTCTCTAAGGTTAAAAAGGTTAAGGTTAAATTAATGGAGGGATTGTTACGTTCAGTTATGAATTAGGAAGAGAGTTCATTGTCTCATTAACATATTCATTCACTGGAGTTAGAATTTTAATGGAAATAAATGATGCAGAGCAATCAGGTCATATCAGCATCATGCTTTTCTAACTTAAAGTTTACTTGTAGGAGGAGTGAGAGTCCACACTTAAATCATGTCACTTCAGATTGTTTCAGGTTGATGCCATCATTACCTTAGAGCTAGAGCCTTAAATACATCACAAAAAGGTTCCAGATCCTCTGCACCATTAGCCTCCCCAGGTATCTGCACTGATTTGTGCATCACAAATTGATCTAGAGCTCAGTATAGCTCACACTATATGAGAATTTGCCTAACTTTACATAACTGGGGAGGGGTGGCATTGTTTGAGACAGGCTTTCACTATAAAGCCCTGATTGTCCTGGAACTAGTTCTGCGGACCAGGCTGGTCCAGCCCTGGACCTCACAGATTGCCTCTGCCTCTTGAGTGCTGCCATTAAAGGTGGGTCCCACCGCTACCTAGCTTTTACTTAATCCCTTAAAGTGACAGAACCTACCTTACATTGACAATGTAGAGTTGACGTTACTCATCAATAAATTTTCTCTAAGATCACCCTTACTCTAGGACTCAGTAATTTAAAAGTTTTGTGTGATTAATATTCGTGAATGAATAGCAGGCAAAATTACAACCAGGCCGTGACTTTTTATGTTCACATTATAATCAACATTTGTAACCATTTTCCCTTTTCTCCACGCTGTGCTTTTATCGCCTCTTCACTCTGAGGACACAGCATCATGCAAGTCAACACTGAGATAAAAATGCACTTCTCTCCTGGCTGACCACAGAACTTTTCTGCTTCTGTTTAACCTGGAAATTACCCATGTGGGCTTCCACAGCGATGATTTCTGTTGCATTGGAAAGGCTACTCAAGTGGACAACCATCCCTGTCCCACAGTAGACGATGTTTCCTCACTGAAGCCCCTCAGGTGCCTCCACACACAGGAATGGACACTGGAGGCCCCCAGTTTTGTGTGGCGCATTGTAGATTAGGTAGGAAAACACTATTTCCATCAAAATGGATCAGTACACCCTCAGTCCTTCCCTTTCCTTTGCAGGTATCTAGAGTGAAATATTTCTCCACTGCCAGCTAGTTCTTAGGTGGATGTTACATGTTTCTTTTGAATATGCTATCAGTTTGTTTAATAAAATGTATTTTATGTTAAAATGTATTTATATCATAATTTCTATTGAAATCTGTTACTGCAAAAAAGCTGAAAAAGGATAGCATGGGACATTTAAAAAAGTTACTGTCTGGACTAGAAGTAGCAGAAAAGAGGGAACAGGACAGGAACCTACCAAAGATGTCCTCTGAAAGACTCTAATCATCAGGAGATCGAAGCAGATGCAGACTCATAGCCAAAGGTTGAGCAGAGGGCATGGAGTCTTATGGAAGAAGGGGATGGGGAGAATAGAAGAACTTGGAGGTGACAGGAGCTCCACAATGAGACCAACAACACCAAAAATTCTGAGCCCAGGGGTTGTTGCAGAGACTCATGCATCAACCGAGGACCATGCAAGGAGATGACCTAGACTCCTTGCTCGGATAAAGCAGCTTAGTCTCCATGTGGGTTCCCTAATAAGGGGAGCATGGGATGTCTCTGACATGTACTTGGTTGCCTGTTCTTTGATTACCTCCTCCCCCAGTAGGGCAACCTTGCAGCCACAGAAGAAGAGGATCCAGGAAGTCCTATGAGACTTGAGAGAATAGGCTAGGGTCAGACAGTGGCAGAGGAGGACTCCTTTCAGTGGACTAGGGGATGGGAATGGAGGGGAGAAAGAGGGTGGGACCAGGAGGATATAAGGAAGGGGCTACAATTGGGATATAAATTGAATAAATTGTAAAAACAAAACTGCCTGGATTGAGCACAACTGAATGGTAAAGAAAGATATGCAAACCTGGAACCGATTCCTGACATCAATTTGCTTTAAGAGGTGACTAAGTGTGTTTACAATTTGTTCAGGGGTGAAATAATCCACAAGAAAATACTCAGAACAGAATTAGCTTTTAAACCAAATAACAGTCAAAGCAGAACAATGGATAAAAACCATTAGTTAAAAAATAGCTAACTTTTAAAAAAGTGGATATATAATTAATTTTTCTATCCAGTTTAGAATTAACTAACTCAATCTCTGTTTTAACTGTGACAGCATATGGTTATGAGAGTTATTTGCTGGATTTTAGAGTATTTTAAGCTTCTATCCTAGTATGCCATATTGTTTCATAGACATAAGTTAATAATAAATGTTATAATTACTTTCAAAAATGGACCGTAAATTATAACTTCACTTTGGTTCTTTTATTTGTTGGGGTATGTCAAAATGCAGTAAGTTGGAGAAATTTACTAGGCCTCTGTCCAAGTGACTTGGTAAGTGGGCTTCTCTGTGAATAGAATCTGTAGTCTTCAGAAACTGATGGAAGAAAAAAAAAACACTAAAAATCAACTTCAGTCTCTCTCTCTCATACACACACAAACACAAATACACAAACATACATATTCAAACATATACACACACTTACACATTGAAGATAACTTTTCACCTGTGACAACATTTATAATCCAATGTTAGAGGGCATCAGTCCGACAAAATCAGGGTCAAGAAATACTTCTGTGAAGCTGAGTATGTTGGCACAGGCCTTTAATCCAAGCATTCTGGGAGGCTGAGGCAGGCAGATCTCTGTAAGTTTGAGGGTAGCCTGGTCTACAAAGTAAGTACAGGACACCCAAAGCTGCACAGAGAAACCCGGTCTTAAATAAAACAAACAAACAAAAAATGCTACCAGCATCCATGAGGTACAAGCCATGAATTCATTAAACACCCTACATAACAAACATAAAAATAAGAAACTATCCAACTCCATATATGTAATAGTACTGAAACTAAGGATTCCTGGTAAAAACTAAAAAAAAAAAAAAAAAAAAAAACAAAAACAAAAACAAAAAAAAACATTTTTAAAATGTGGGCACTGAAACATCATGGACATAATCTTATGTGAGCCTGTTAATTCATTCGTCGCATGAGTTCCTGGGAATCAAATTCTGACTCTGTTCTCAGCAGCAAATATCCAAGAGTTTTTGCTTGTGAAGGCATGAAGAGCCCATCTCTGAAAGTCACCATCTATTATGTGTGCAAGCTAATGCTGCATGCAGACAGACTCAGGATTCGTTTCCCAGTGAAGTTAGAGTTCTCTATGTCTCAGTGCTTCTGAAAGCAGAATGGACCATGAAGCCAGACCATGGAGCTCAGTCCTCTCACTCCAAAGCAATGCACCCAGACATTAGGGAGGACCTAAGGTGTGAGGTCCTTTTTCTATAATCCTCAGATTGGAATAGAGGTAACCATGCTGTCTATCTGCCTGAGCACACAAGGGACAGACTTTGCCATGGTTCTTTGGCTATCCAGTTGTCCTCTGCATTGCTTGATGCACTAGGCCTGGATGAATAAAAAAGAGAAACTAAACAGAATCCCCCTCCTCCTCTTCTCCCTTCCTTTATTTTACCTTTTCTCCTCTCTTTCTCTCACTTGCCTCTGTCTTCTCCCCTGGCTTCTCTCCTACCCTCCCACTTTGTCATTATAGACATAAAGTGGCAATTGCCCATCTCTATGCTCTCCCTACAGTGATGGACTGTTTACCTTAGAACTGTAAGCCCAAAGAAGCCTTTTCTCTGTTAAATGCTCCTTGTCAGGCATTCGATCAAAGGAGAAGAAAAAAAAAAAGAAAGGAAGGAAGAAAGAAAGAAAGAAAGAAGGAAGGAAGGAAGGAAGGAAGGAAGGAAGGAAGGAAGGAAAAGAAAATAACAAATACATAATCTGATCTAGTTAATCTGGAATGTTTTGGAGGAAATGGGACTTCTGTTTGGTAAGAGAAACTATGGAGACCTCATATATAATAAAAGGGATGGCTGTTAATCTAAAATATGGTGTAACCCTTTTTTTTTTTAACCTGTATCTGCTTAGCCGAGGTTCATAGCTCTGAAATTCACAGTTCAACAAATCATAAAGACTCTTAATAAACCACCTCTAATTGTTTGAAACTAGAAGCTAGAAGAGTTAATACATTAAGAAACTCACAGGGTCTGCCATCCCAGACTGGCCATTCCACTAACAGGATGTGGAAAATGAATCCCCTTAGCATCTAAGATCATATTTAAAATTAATGCATATATTTTACTTCGGTGGTCTAAAATCATAATTGTCTTTAATATATTCATGAAATATTATTAAATACTTAAAGAGTCTTATTAGATTATCATGAAACAACTGATATGTTAAATGAGAGATACCATTTTTCTCCTCCAGAAATTTAAAAATCATTAGTGTAAATTGACAGTTATTCATAATTTTTCTATAGGTACAAAAAATCTTTAATTACAAAAAGAGGTGTGGATTATGCAGGTGATGGAACAGAATTATAAAAATTTAGCATATACTGTAATTATCATGCCCATTAATTACAGTGCGAACATAATGAGTACAAAGATCATTAAGCCAATACCACATTCGTGGTATAATGGAAATGTTAAAGTTTCTCAGGAGAAATTATGTAAATGTAAAGGCTAATATCTCTAATTTTCTCCATTGATTTAAATGGCTCCAAGAGAATTCAGTGTGACCAATTCAGCGTCTCACCAGCTGGAAGGTCCTGTTAATGATGAAAGTTAGGGTTCTGTTAGATCCTAACCCTGTGGAGAAAGAAAAATCCTAATAATCTATGTCATTGGCATAACCTAACCACCATAAGAAATATAAGCATTATAAAATTATAAAATTAATAGATTTGAAAATCAATATTAAATCTTTTTATAAGTGAATCAATTTTTTATTATATTGAGGGGATTGAAGTTTATCTGATTTTACAACCAAGTTAAAAGATGGGCCTCATTATACGAGTGAGAAAAATATCTAAAGTTAAATGAAAAATGCTGTAAAATGTGTCAATTTTAGAATTTTAATTTCCTCTTTTTTTAAAAAAAAAAATCAAATAAATCTCCTGAACTTATGAGTCCTCATGCCAAACACCTGTAAGTATATTCATGGAGGAGGTGCATACTAATGTTTGCTATTTCTATTTGAGAATGTGTCTAAAAATCGCCACAAGAAAATCAACAGAGCCAACTAACCTGGGCCCAGGGGGCATACAGAGACTGAAGCACCAACCATTAACCTTTCGTGGACGTGACCTAAGCCCCCCACACATATATAGCTTATGGGAAGCTTGGTCTCTATGTGGTTCCCTTAAAAAGGGGAGAGGAGACAGTCTCTGACATGGACTCTGGTGCCTGCTTTTCAATCACTTCCCCCTGGCAGGGCTGCCTTGCCAGGCCACAGAGAATGAAGATGAGCTCAGTCTTGACACAACCTGATATGCTGGTGGGGTTTGGTGTGTGGGGAGCTCCCTTTTTTCTGAGAAGTAGGGGAGAGGGGACAGGAAGATGGAAGGAAGATGGGGCCAGGAGGAGAAGGAGGGAGGGGGCTATGGTCAGGATGTTAAGTGAATAAACATATAAATAAATAAATAATTTTAAAAAATGAAAGAACCAAAGAAGAAGGAGAAGGATGAGGAGGAGGAGGAGGAGGAGGAGGAGGAGGAGGAGGAGGAGGAGGAGAAGAAGGAGAAGAAGAAGAAGAAGAAGAAGAAGAAGAAGAAGAAGAAGAAGAAGAAGAAGAAGAAGAAGAAGAAGAAGAAGAAAATCAGAGTTGGATCTATACAGAACTGGTAATGTACCCAACCATACATGCACAGGCAATTCTTGTATTATCATATTGATTCTATATTACTGTATTATTATAAGCACTTTAAAGGAATATTTTAACTTATAAGTACTCTCCTAGTTCCCAGAAATTTTGAAACTATAAATTTTCAAAATAAATCCTTCCAAAGTCTTTAGCAAGCTGAGTTTTATTATAGGATGTCAGGTAGTGATTACCTGTTATTAAAACTTTATGAACAAACATCTACAAGCTATGGAAACGGATGGCTATCTTTTTTTTTTTTTTTTTAAAGGAATTTTTTTTTTTTTTTGCTACTGGTATTTTATTTATTTATTTATTTTTTAATTTTATTTTTCTTTTTAGTTACATTTTGTTAACTCTATGTCCCAGCTGTATCCCGCTCCCTCATTCCCTCCCCAACCCCACACTCCCTCCCTGGTCTCCTCCCTGCCCCTTTCCAAGTCTACTGATAGGGGAGGACCTCCTCCCCTTTCATCTGACCCTGTTTTATCAGGTATCTTCAGGGCTGGCTGCAAAGTCCTCCTCTGTGGCCTAACAGACTGCTCCTCCCCTGGGGGGGGGTCAAACAGCCTGCCCTTGAGATCCTGTTAGAAATAGTCCGTGTTCCCCTTACTTTGGAAAACTATTTGGTTACTGAGCTACCACAGGCCACATCTGAGCAGAAGTTCTAGGTTATATCCATAGATAGTCCTTGGTTGAGTGTCAGTCTCAGAAAAGACCCTGTACCCAGATATATTTGGTCCTTGTAGAGCTCCTATCCTTTCCATATCATACTAACTTCCCTTCTTTCATATGATTCCCTGCACTCTGCCGAGGGTTTGGTTATGAGTCTTAGTGTCTGCTTTGAAACACTGCTAGGTAGAGTCTTTCAGATGCCTTTTGTGGTAGACTCCTGTCATACGTTCAATGCACATCCCATTTGTCTTTCTAAATGAGGATTAATCACCT